>NW_026061780.1:600000-900000 GCF_023897955.1 Schistocerca gregaria | reverse complement strand
TTTTCACATTCTCCCGTGCAACGCGGCTGCTAGTCTTCCTTTCATGCAAAATCTTAAGGTCCTACGTCATGTCCAACCCACCAAAGCCAGCTAAAACGTGATTAATCGACAACTACAACTTGAATTGTACTACTTCTTACTGGCTATTACTTCAACTTAGAAGCTTCTTCTGTGTTCTAATATGGTGCTTTTATTGTCTCCGCATACCGCAGCGCGCGACATAGCTTTGCAGACGATAAATGTAACAGTCTCAGAGAGAAAAGCGGCCAATGTGACGATCTGGATTTAAGTCGATTCGATAACAAAGACGAAACCGGACGGATTTCTCAGGTTGTTACTACATATGAACACTTTTCACATTCTCCCGTGCAACGCGGCTGCTAGTCTTCCTTTCATGCAAAATCTTAAGGTTCCACCTCATGTCCAAGCCACCATAGCCGGCTAAAAAGTGAATAATCGATAACTAAAACTTGAATTGTACTACTTCTTACTGGCTATTACTTCAACTTAGAAGCTTCTTCTGTGTTCTAATATGGTGCTTTTAGTGTCTCCGCATACCGCAGCACGGGACATAGCTTTGCAGACGATAAATGTAACCGCCTCAGAGAGAAAAGCGGCAAATATGACGATCTGGCTTTAAGTCGATACGATAACAAATGACGAAAACCCACGGATTTCTCAGGTTTTTACTACATATGAACACTTTTCACATTCTCCCGTGCAACGCGGCTGCTAGTCCTCTATTCATGCAAAAACTTAAGGTACCACCTCATGTCCAAGCCACCAAAGCCGGCTAAAAAGTGATTAATCGACAACTACAACTTGAATTGTACTACTTCTTACTGGCTATTACTTCAACTTAGAAGCTTTTTCTGGGTTCTAATATGGTGCTTTTAGTGTCTCCGCATACCGCAGCACGCGACATAGCTTTGCAGACGATAAATGTAACCGTCTCAGAGAGAAAAGCGGCCAATGTGACGATCTGGCTTTAAGTCGATACGATAACAAATGACGAAAACCCACGGATTTCTCAGGTTTTTACTACATATGAACACTTTTCACATTCTCCCGTGCAACGCGGCTGCTAGTCCTCCTTTCAGGCAAAATCTTAAGGTTCCACCTCATGTCCAAGCCACCAAAGCCGGCTAAAAAGTGAATAATCGATAACTAAAACTTGAATTGTACTACTTCTTACTGGCTATTACTTCAACTTAGAAGCTTCTTCTGTGTTCAACTATGGTGCTTTTAGTGTCTCCGCATACCGCAGCACGCGACATAGCTTTGCAGACGAAAAATGTAACCGTCTCAGAGAGAAAAGCGTCCAATGTGACGATCTGGCTTTAAGTCGATTCGATAACAAATGGCGAAAATGGACAGATTTCTCAGGTTTTTACTACATATGAACACTTTTCACATTCTCCCGTGCAACGCGGCTGCTAGTCTTCCTTTCATGCAAAATCTTAAGGTCCTACGTCATGTCCAACCCACCAAAGCCAGCTAAAACGTGATTAATCGACAACTACAACTTGAATTGTACTACTTCTTACTGGCTATTACTTCAACTTAGAAGCTTCTTCTGTGTTCTAATATGGTGCTTTTATTGTCTCCGCATACCGCAGCGCGCGACATAGCTTTGCAGACGATAAATGTAACAGTCTCAGAGAGAAAAGCGGCCAATGTGACGATCTGGCTCTAAGTCGATACGATAACAAATGACGAAAACCCACGGATTTCTCAGGTTTTTACTACATATGAACACTTTTCACATTCTCCCGTGCAACGCGGCTGCTAGTCCTCTTTTCATGCAAAATCTTAAGGTTCCACCTCATGTCCAAGCCACCAAAGCCAGCTAAAAAGTGATTAATCGACAACTACAACTTGAATTGTACTACTTCTTACTGGCTATTACTTCAACTTAGAAGCTTCTTCTGTGTTCTAATATGGTGCTTTTAGTGTCTCCGCATACCGCAGTACGCGACATAGCTTTGCAGACGATAAATGTAACCGTCTCAGAGAGAAAAGCGGCCAATGTGACGATCTGGCTTTAAGTCGATACGATAACAAATGACGAAAACCCACGGATTTCTCAGGTTTTTACTACATATGAACACTTTTCACATTCTCCCGTGCAACGCGGCTGCTAGTCCTCCTTTCATGCAAAATCTTAAGGTTCCACCTCATGTCCAAGCCACCAAAGCCGGCTAAAAAGTGAATAATCGATAACTAAATCTTGAATTGTACTACTTCTTACTGGCTATTACTTCAACTTAGAAGCTTCTTCTGTGTTCAACTATGGTGCTTTTAGTGTCTCCGCATACCGCAGCACGCGACATAGCTTTGCAGACGATTAATGTAACCGTCTCAGAGAGAAAAGCGGCAAATATGACGATCTGGCTTTAAGTCGATTCGATAACAAATGCCGAAAACGGACGGATTTCTCAGGTTTTTACTACATATGAACACTTTTCACATTCTCCCGTGCAACGAGGCTGCTAGTCCTCCTTTCATGCAAAATCTTAAGGTCCTAGGTCATGTCCAAGCCACTAAAGACGGCTAAAAAGTGAATAATCGACAACTAAAACTTGAATTGTACTACTTCTTACTGGCTATTACTTCAACTTAAAAGCTCCTTCTGTGTTCTACTATGGTGCTTTAAGTGTCTCCGCATACCGCAGCACGCGACATAGCTTTGCAGACGAAAAATGTAACCGTCTCAGAGAGAAAAGCGTCCAATGTGACGATCTGGCTTTAAGTCGATTCGATAACAAATGGCGAAAATGGACAGATTTCTCAGGTTTTTACTACATATGAACACTTTTCACATTCTCCCGTGCAACGCGGCTGCTAGTCCTCCTTTCATGCAAAATCTTAAGGTCCTAGGTCATGTCAAAGCCACCAAAGCCGGCTAAAAAGTGAATAATCGACAACTACAACTTGAATTGTACTACTTCTTACTGGCTATTACTTCAACTTAGAAGCTTCTTCTGTGTTCTAATATGGTGCTTTTAGTGTCTCCGCATACCGCAGCACGCGACATAGCTTTGCAGACGATAAACGTAACCGTCTCAGAGAGTAAAGCGGCCAATGTGACGATCTGGCTTTAAGTCGATACGATAACAAATGACGAAAACCCACGGATTTCTCAGGTTTTTACTACATATGAACACTTTTCACATTCTCCCGTGCAACGCGGCTGCTAGTCCTCCTTTCATGCCAAATCTTAAGGTTCCACCTCATGTCCAAGCCACCAAAGTCGGCTAAAAAGTGAATAATCGATAACTAAAACTTGAATTGTACTACTTCTTACTGGCTATTACTTCAACTTAGAAGCTTCTAGTGTGTTCAGCTATGGTGCTTTTAGTGTCTCCGCATACCGCAGCACGCGACATGGCTTTGCAGACGATTAATGTAACCGTCTCAGAGAGAAAAGCGGCCAATATGACGATCTGGCTTTAAGTCGATTCGATAACAAATGCCGAAAACGGACGGATTTCTCAGGTTTTTACTACATATGAACACTTTTCACATTCTCCCGTGCAACGCGACTGCTAGTCCTCCTTTCATGCAAAATCTTAAGGGCCTAGGTCATGTCCAAGCCACCAAAGATGGCTAAAAAGTGAATAATCGACAACTAAAACTTGAATTGTACTACGTCTTACTGGCTATTACTTCAACTTAAAAGCTCCTTCTGTGTTCTACTATGGTGCTTTAAGTGTCTCCGCATACCGCAGCACGCGACATAGCTTTGCAGACGAAAAATGTAACCGTCTCAGAGAGAAAAGCGGCCAATGTGACGATCTGGCTTTAAGTCGATTCGATAACAAATGGCGAAAATGGACAGATTTCTAAGGTTTTTACTACATATGAACACTTTTCATATTCTCCCGTGCAACGCGGCTGCTATTCCTCCTTTCATGCAAAATCTTAAGGTCCTAGGTCATGTCCAAGCCACTAAAGACGGCTAAAAAGTGAATAATCGACAACTAAAACTTGAATTGTACTACTTCTTACTGGCTATTACGTCAACTTAAAAGCTCCTTCTGTGTTCTACTATGGTGCTTTAAGTGTCTCCGCATACCGCAGCACGCGACATAGCTTTGCAGACGAAAAATGTAACCGTCTCAGAGAGAAAAGCGTCCAATGTGACGATCTGGCTTTAAGTCGATTCGATAACAAATGGCGAAAATGGACAGATTTCTCAGGTTTTTACTACATATGAACACTTTTCACATTCTCCCGTGCAACGCGGCTGCTAGTCCTCCTTTCATGCAAAATCTTAAGGTCCTAGGTCATGTCAAAGCCACCAAAGCCGGCTAAAAAGTGAATAATCGACAACTACAACTTGAATTGTACTACTTCTTACTGGCTATTACTTCAACTTAGAAGCTTCTTCTGTGTTCTGCTATGGTGTTTTTTTGTCTCCGCATACCGCAGCGCGCGACATAACTTTGCAGACGATAAATGTAACCGTCTCAGAGAGAAAAGCGGCCAATGTGACGATCTGGCTTTAAGTCGATTCGATAACAAAGATGAAACCGGACGGATTTCTCAGGTTGTTACTACATATGAACACTTTTCACATTCTCCCGTGCAACGCGGCTGCTAGTCTTCCTTTCATGCAAAATCTTAAGGTCCTACGTCATGTCCAACCCTCCAAAGCCAGCTAAAACGTGATTAATCAACAACTACAACTTGAATTGTACTACTTCTTACTGGCTATTACTTCAACTTAGAAGCTTCTTCTGTGTTCTAATATGGTGCTTTTATTGTCTCCGCATACCGCAGCGCGCGACATAGCTTTGCAGACGATAAATGTAACAGTCTCAGAGAGAAAAGCGGCCAATGTGACGATCTGGCTTTAATTCGATACGATAACAAATGACGAAAACCCACGGATTTCTCAGGTTTTTACTACATATGAACACTTTTCACATTCTCCCGTGCAACGCGGCTGCTAGTCCTCTTTTCATGCAAAATCTTAAGGTTCCACCTCATGTCCAAGCCACCAAAGCCAGCTAAAAAGTGATTAATCGACAACTACAACTTGAATTGTACTACTTCTTACTGGCTATTACTTCAACTTAGAAGCTTCTTCTGTGTTCTAATATGGTGCTTTTAGTGTCTCCGCATACCGCAGCACGCGACATAGCTTTGCAGACGATTAATGTAACCGTCTCAGAGAGAAAAGCGGCCAATATGACGATCTGGCTTTAAGTCGATTCGATAACAAATGCCGAAAACGGACGGATTTCTCAGGTTTTTACTACATGTGAACACTTTTCACATTCTCCCGTGCAACGCGACTGCTAGTCCTCCTTTCATGCAAAATCTTAAGGGCCTAGGTCATGTCCAAGCCACCAAAGATGGCTAAAAAGTGAATAATCGACAACTAAAACTTGAATTGTACTACGTCTCACTGGCTATTACTTCAACTTAAAAGCTCCTTCTGTGTTCTACTATGGTGCTTTAAGTGTCTCCGCATACCGCAGCACGCGACATAGCTTTGCAGACGAAAAATGTAACCGTCTCAGAGAGAAAAGCGGCCAATGTGACGATCTGGCTTTAAGTCGATTCGATAACAAATGGCGAAAATGGACAGATTTCTAAGGTTTTTACTACATATGAACACTTTTCACATTCTCCCGTGCAACGCGGCTGCTAGTCCTCCTTTCATGCAAAATCTTAAGGTCCTAGGTCATGTCATAGCCACCAAAGCTGGCTAAAAAGTGAATAATCGACAACTAAAACTTGAATTGTACTACTTCTTACTGGCTATTACTTCAACTTAGAAGCTTCTTCTGTGTTCTACTATGGTGCTTTTAGTGTCTCCGCATACCGCAGCGCGCGACATAGCTTTGCAGGCGATAAATGTATCCGTCTCAGAGAGAAAAGCGGCCAATGTGACGATCTGGCTTTAAGTCTATTCGATAACAAAGACGAAACCGGACGGATTTCTCAGGTTGTTACTACATATGAACACTTTTCACATTCTCCCGTGCAACGCGGCTGCTAGTCTTCCTTTCATGCAAAATCTTAAGGTCCTACGTCATGTCCAACCCACCAATGCCAGCTAAAAAGTGATTAATCGACAACTACAACTTGAATTGTACTACTTCTTACTGGCTATTACTTCAACTTAGAAGCTCCTTCTGTGTTCTAATATGGTGCTTTTAGTGTCTCCGCATACCGCAGCACGCGACATAGCTTTGCAGACGATAAATGTAACCGTCTCAGAGAGAAAAGCGGCCAATGTGACGATCTGGCTTTAAGTCGATACGATAACAAATGACGAAAACCCACGGATTTCTCAGGTTTTTACTACATATGAACACTTTTCACATTCTCCCGTGCAACGCGGTTGCTAGTCCTCCTTTCATGCAAAATCTTAAGGACCCACCTCATGTCCAAGCCACCAAAGCCGGCTAAAAAGTGAATAATCGATAACTAAAACTTGAATTGTACTACTTCTTACTGGCTATTACTTCAACTTAGAAGCTTCTTCTGTGTTCTACTATGGTGCTTTTAGTGTCTCCGCATACCGCAGCATGCGACATAGCTTTGCAGACGATTAATGTAACCGTCTCAGAGAGAAAAGCGGCCAATGTGTCGATCTGAATTTAAGTCGATTCGATAACAAATGACGAAAACGGACGGATTTCTCAGGTTTTTAATACATTTGAACACTTTTCACATTCTCCCGTGCAACGCGGCTGCTAGTCCGCCTTTCATGCAAGTTCTTAAGGTCCTAGGTCATATCCAAGCCACCAAACCCGGCTAAAATGTGAATAATCTATAATTAAAACTTGAATTGTACTACTTCTTACTGGCTATTACTTCAACTTAGAAGCTTATTCTGAGTTCTACATTGGTGCTTTTAGTGTTTCCGTATACCGCAGCACGCGACATAGCTTTGCAGACGATAAATGTAACCGTTTCAGAGAGAAGAGCGGCCATTGTGACGATCTGGCTTTAAATCGATTCGATAACAAATGACGAAAACGGACGGATTTCTCAGGTTTTTACTACATATGAAAACTTTTCACATTCTCCCGTGCAAAGCGGCTGCTAGTCTTATTTTCATGCAAAATCTTAAAGTCCTAGGACATGTCAAAGCCACCAAAGCCGGTTAAAAAGTGATTAAACGACAACTAAAACTTAAATATTACTACTTCTTACTGGCTATTACTTCAACTTAGAAGCTTCTTCTCTGTTCTACTATGGTGCTTTTAGTGTCTCCGCATACCGCACCACGCGACATAGCTTTGCAGACGATTAATGTAACCGTCTCAGAGAGAAAAGCGGCCAATATGACGATCTGGCTTTAAGTCGATTCGATAACAAATGACGAAAACGGACGGATTTCTCAGGTTTTTACTACATATGAACACTTTTCACATTCTCCCGTGCAACGCGGCTGCTAGTCCTCCTTTCATGCAAATTCTTAAGGTCCTAGGTCATATCCAAGCCACCAAACCCGGCTAAAATGTGAATAATCTATAATTAAAACTTGAATTGTACTACTCCTTACTGGCTATTACTTCAACTTAGAAGCTTATTCTGAGTTCTACTGTGGTGCTTTTAGTGTTTCCGCATACCGCAGCACGCGACATAGCTTTGCAGACGATAAATGTAACCGTTTCAGATAGAAGAGCGGCCAATGTGACGATCTGGCTTTAAACCGATTCGATAACAAATGACGAAAACGGACGGATTTGTCAGGTTTTTAATACATATGAACACTTTTCACATTCTCCCGTGCAACGCGGCTGCTAGTCTTCCTTTCATGCAAAATCTTAAGGTCCTAGGACAGGTCCAAGCCACCAAAGCCGGTTAAAAAGTGATTAATCGACAACTAAAACTTAAATAGTACTACTTCTTACTGCCTATTACTTCAACTTAGAAGCTTCTTCTGTGTTCTAATATGGTGCTTTTAGTGTCTCCGCATTCCGCAGCACGCGACATAACTTTGCAGACGATAAATGTAACCGTCTCAGAGAGAAAAGCGGCCAATGTGACGATCTGGCTTTAAGTCGATACGATAACAAATGACGAAAACCCACGGATTTCTCAGGTTTGTACTACATATGAACACTTTTCACATTCTCCCGTGCAACGCGGTTGCTAGTCCTCCTTTCATGCAAAATCTTAAGGACCCACCTCATGTCCAAGCCACCAAAGCCGGCTAAAAAGTGAATAATCGATAACTAAAACTTGAATTGTACTACTTCTTACTGGCTATTACTTCAACTTAGAAGCTTCTTCTGTGTTCTACTATGGTGCTTTTAGTGTCTCCGCATACCGCAGCATGCGACATAGCTTTGCAGACGATTAATGTAACCGTCTCAGAGAGAAAAGCGGCCAATATGACGATCTGGCTTTAAGTCGATTCGATAACAAATGACGAAAACGGACGGATTTCTCAAGTTTTTACTACATATGAACACTTTTCACATTCTCCCGTGCAACGCGGCTGCTAGTCCTCCTTTCATGCAAAATCTTAAGGTCCTAGGTCATCTCCAAGCCACTAAAGACGGCTAAAAAGTGAATAATCGACAACTAAAACTTGAATTGTACTACTTGTTACTGGCTATTACTTCAACTTAAAAGCTCCTTCTGTGTTCTACTATGGTGCTTTAAGTGTCTCCGCATACCGCAGCACGCGACATAGCTTTGCAGACGAAAAATGTAACCGTCTCAGAGAGAAAAGCGTCCAATGTGACGATCTGGCTTTAAGTCGATTCGATAACAAATGGCGAAAATGGACAGATTTCTCAGGTTTTTACTACATATGAACACTTTTCACATTCTCCCGTGCAACGCGGCTGCTAGTCCTCCTTTCATGCAAAATCTTAAGGTCCTAGGTCATGTCAAAGCCACCAAAGCCGGCTAAAAAGTGAATAATCGACAACTACAACTTGAATTGTACTACTTCTTACTGGCTATTACTTCAACTTAGAAGCTTCTTCTGTGTTCTGCTATGGTGTTTTTTTGTCTCCGCATACCGCAGCGCGCGACATAGCTTTGCAGACGATAAATGTAACCGTCTCAGAGAGAAAAGCGGCCAATGTGACGATCTGGCTTTAAGTCGATTCGATAACAAAGACGAAACCGGACGGATTTCTCAGGTTGTTACTACATATGAACACTTTTCACATTCTCCCGTGCAACGCGGCTGCTAGTCTTCCTTTCATGCAAAATCTTAAGGTCCTACGTCATGTCCAACCCACCAAAGCCAGCTAAAACGTGATTAATCGACAACTACAACTTGAATTGTACTACTTCTTACTGGCTATTACTTCAACTTAGAAGCTTCTTCTGTGTTCTAATATGGTGCTTTTAGTGTCTCCGCATACCGCAGCACGCGACATACCTTTGCAGACGATAAATGTAACCGTCTCAGAGAGAAAAGCGGCCAATGTGACGATCTGGCTTTAAGTCGATACGATAACAAATGACGAAAACCCACGGATTTCTCAGGTTTTTACTACATATGAACACTTTTCACATTCTCCCGTGCAACGCGGCTGCTAGTCCTCCTTTCATGCAAAATCTTAAGGTTCCACCTCATGTCCAAGCCACCAAAGCCGGCTAAAAAGTGAATAATCGATAACTAAAACTTGAATTGTACTACTTCTTACTGGCTATTACTTCAACTTAGAAGCTTCTTCTGTGTTCAACTATGGTGCTTTTAGTGTCTCCGCATACCGCAGCACGCGACATAGCTTTGCAGACGATTAATGTAACCGTCTCAGAGAGAAAAGCGGCAAATATGACGATCTGGCTTTAAGTCGATTCGATATCAAATGCCGAAAACGGACGGATTTCCCAGGTTTTTACTACATATGAACACTTTTCACATTCTCCCGTGCAACGCGGCTGCTAGTCTTCCTTTCATGCAAAATCTTAAGGTCCTAGGTCATGTCCAACCCACCAAAGCCAGCTAAAACGTGATTAATCGACAACTACAACTTGAATTGTACTACTTCTTACTGGCTATTACTTCAACTTAGAAGCTTCTTCTGTGTTCTAATATGGTGCTTTTATTGTCTCCGCATACCGCAGCGCGCGACATAGCTTTGCAGACGATAAATGTAACAGTCTCAGAGAGAAAAGCGGCCAATGTGACGATCTGGCTTTAAGTCGATTCGATAACAAAGACGAAACCGGACGGATTTCTCAGGTTGTTACTACATATGAACACTTTTCACATTCTCCCGTGTAACGCGGCTGCTAGTCTTCCTTTCATGCAAAATCTTAAGGTCCTACGTCATGTCCAACCCACCAAAGCCAGCTAAAACGTGATTAATCGACAACTACAACTTGAATTGTACTACTTCTTACTGGCTATTACTTCAACTTAGAAGCTTCTTCTGTGTTCTAATATGGTGCTTTTATTGTCTCCGCATACCGCAGCGCGCGACATAGCTTTGCAGACGATAAATGTAACAGTCTCAGAGAGAAAAGCGGCCAATGTGACGATCTGGATTTAAGTCGATTCGATAACAAAGACGAAACCGGACGGATTTCTCAGGTTGTTACTACATATGAACACTTTTCACATTCTCCCGTGCAACGCGGCTGCTAGTCTTCCTTTCATGCAAAATCTTAAGGTTCCACCTCATGTCCAAGCCACCATAGCCGGCTAAAAAGTGAATAATCGATAACTAAAACTTGAATTGTACTACTTCTTACTGGCTATTACTTCAACTTAGAAGCTTCTTCTGTGTTCTAATATGGTGCTTTTAGTGTCTCCGCATACCGCAGCACGGGACATAGCTTTGCAGACGATAAATGTAACCGCCTCAGAGAGAAAAGCGGCAAATATGACGATCTGGCTTTAAGTCGATACGATAACAAATGACGAAAACCCACGGATTTCTCAGGTTTTTACTACATATGAACACTTTTCACATTCTCCCGTGCAACGCGGCTGCTAGTCCTCTATTCATGCAAAAACTTAAGGTACCACCTCATGTCCAAGCCACCAAAGCCGGCTAAAAAGTGATTAATCGACAACTACAACTTGAATTGTACTACTTCTTACTGGCTATTACTTCAACTTAGAAGCTTTTTCTGGGTTCTAATATGGTGCTTTTAGTGTCTCCGCATACCGCAGCACGCGACATAGCTTTGCAGACGATAAATGTAACCGTCTCAGAGAGAAAAGCGGCCAATGTGACGATCTGGCTTTAAGTCGATACGATAACAAATGACGAAAACCCACGGATTTCTCAGGTTTTTACTACATATGAACACTTTTCACATTCTCCCGTGCAACGCGGCTGCTAGTCCTCCTTTCAGGCAAAATCTTAAGGTTCCACCTCATGTCCAAGCCACCAAAGCCGGCTAAAAAGTGAATAATCGATAACTAAAACTTGAATTGTACTACTTCTTACTGGCTATTACTTCAACTTAGAAGCTTCTTCTGTGTTCAACTATGGTGCTTTTAGTGTCTCCGCATACCGCAGCACGCGACATAGCTTTGCAGACGAAAAATGTAACCGTCTCAGAGAGAAAAGCGTCCAATGTGACGATCTGGCTTTAAGTCGATTCGATAACAAATGGCGAAAATGGACAGATTTCTCAGGTTTTTACTACATATGAACACTTTTCACATTCTCCCGTGCAACGCGGCTGCTAGTCTTCCTTTCATGCAAAATCTTAAGGTCCTACGTCATGTCCAACCCACCAAAGCCAGCTAAAACGTGATTAATCGACAACTACAACTTGAATTGTACTACTTCTTACTGGCTATTACTTCAACTTAGAAGCTTCTTCTGTGTTCTAATATGGTGCTTTTATTGTCTCCGCATACCGCAGCGCGCGACATAGCTTTGCAGACGATAAATGTAACAGTCTCAGAGAGAAAAGCGGCCAATGTGACGATCTGGCTCTAAGTCGATACGATAACAAATGACGAAAACCCACGGATTTCTCAGGTTTTTACTACATATGAACACTTTTCACATTCTCCCGTGCAACGCGGCTGCTAGTCCTCTTTTCATGCAAAATCTTAAGGTTCCACCTCATGTCCAAGCCACCAAAGCCAGCTAAAAAGTGATTAATCGACAACTACAACTTGAATTGTACTACTTCTTACTGGCTATTACTTCAACTTAGAAGCTTCTTCTGTGTTCTAATATGGTGCTTTTAGTGTCTCCGCATACCGCAGTACGCGACATAGCTTTGCAGACGATAAATGTAACCGTCTCAGAGAGAAAAGCGGCCAATGTGACGATCTGGCTTTAAGTCGATACGACAACAAATGACGAAAACCCACGGATTTCTCAGGTTTTTACTACATATGAACACTTTTCACATTCTCCCGTGCAACGCGGCTGCTAGTCCTCCTTTCATGCAAAATCTTAAGGTTCCACCTCATGTCCAAGCCACCAAAGCCGGCTAAAAAGTGAATAATCGATAACTAAATCTTGAATTGTACTACTTCTTACTGGCTATTACTTCAACTTAGAAGCTTCTTCTGTGTTCAACTATGGTGCTTTTAGTGTCTCCGCATACCGCAGCACGCGACATAGCTTTGCAGACGATTAATGTAACCGTCTCAGAGAGAAAAGCGGCAAATATGACGATCTGGCTTTAAGTCGATTCGATAACAAATGCCGAAAACGGACGGATTTCTCAGGTTTTTACTACATATGAACACTTTTCACATTCTCCCGTGCAACGAGGCTGCTAGTCCTCCTTTCATGCAAAATCTTAAGGTCCTAGGTCATGTCCAAGCCACTAAAGACGGCTAAAAAGTGAATAATCGACAACTAAAACTTGAATTGTACTACTTCTTACTGGCTATTACTTCAACTTAAAAGCTCCTTCTGTGTTCTACTATGGTGCTTTAAGTGTCTCCGCATACCGCAGCACGCGACATAGCTTTGCAGACGAAAAATGTAACCGTCTCAGAGAGAAAAGCGTCCAATGTGACGATCTGGCTTTAAGTCGATTCGATAACAAATGGCGAAAATGGACAGATTTCTCAGGTTTTTACTACATATGAACACTTTTCACATTCTCCCGTGCAACGCGGCTGCTAGTCCTCCTTTCATGCAAAATCTTAAGGTCCTAGGTCATGTCAAAGCCACCAAAGCCGGCTAAAAAGTGAATAATCGACAACTACAACTTGAATTGTACTACTTCTTACTGGCTATTACTTCAACTTAGAAGCTTCTTCTGTGTTCTAATATGGTGCTTTTAGTGTCTCCGCATACCGCAGCACGCGACATAGCTTTGCAGACGATAAACGTAACCGTCTCAGAGAGTAAAGCGGCCAATGTGACGATCTGGCTTTAAGTCGATACGATAACAAATGACGAAAACCCACGGATTTCTCAGGTTTTTACTACATATGAACACTTTTCACATTCTCCCGTGCAACGCGGCTGCTAGTCCTCCTTTCATGCCAAATCTTAAGGTTCCACCTCATGTCCAAGCCACCAAAGTCGGCTAAAAAGTGAATAATCGATAACTAAAACTTGAATTGTACTACTTCTTACTGGCTATTACTTCAACTTAGAAGCTTCTAGTGTGTTCAGCTATGGTGCTTTTAGTGTCTCCGCATACCGCAGCACGCGACATGGCTTTGCAGACGATTAATGTAACCGTCTCAGAGAGAAAAGCGGCCAATATGACGATCTGGCTTTAAGTCGATTCGATAACAAATGCCGAAAACGGACGGATTTCTCAGGTTTTTACTACATATGAACACTTTTCACATTCTCCCGTGCAACGCGACTGCTAGTCCTCCTTTCATGCAAAATCTTAAGGGCCTAGGTCATGTCCAAGCCACCAAAGATGGCTAAAAAGTGAATAATCGACAACTAAAACTTGAATTGTACTACGTCTTACTGGCTATTACTTCAACTTAAAAGCTCCTTCTGTGTTCTACTATGGTGCTTTAAGTGTCTCCGCATACCGCAACACGCGACATAGCTTTGCAGACGAAAAATGTAACCGTCTCAGAGAGAAAAGCGGCCAATGTGACGATCTGGCTTTAAGTCGATTCGATAACAAATGGCGAAAATGGACAGATTTCTAAGGTTTTTACTACATATGAACACTTTTCATATTCTCCCGTGCAACGCGGCTGCTATTCCTCCTTTCATGCAAAATCTTAAGGTCCTAGGTCATGTCCAAGCCACTAAAGACGGCTAAAAAGTGAATAATCGACAACTAAAACTTGAATTGTACTACTTCTTACTGGCTATTACGTCAACTTAAAAGCTCCTTCTGTGTTCTACTATGGTGCTTTAAGTGTCTCCGCATACCGCAGCACGCGACATAGCTTTGCAGACGAAAAATGTAACCGTCTCAGAGAGAAAAGCGTCCAATGTGACGATCTGGCTTTAAGTCGATTCGATAACAAATGGCGAAAATGGACAGATTTCTCAGGTTTTTACTACATATGAACACTTTTCACATTCTCCCGTGCAACGCGGCTGCTAGTCCTCCTTTCATGCAAAATCTTAAGGTCCTAGGTCATGTCAAAGCCACCAAAGCCGGCTAAAAAGTGAATAATCGACAACTACAACTTGAATTGTACTACTTCTTACTGGCTATTACTTCAACTTAGAAGCTTCTTCTGTGTTCTGCTATGGTGTTTTTTTGTCTCCGCATACCGCAGCGCGCGACATAACTTTGCAGACGATAAATGTAACCGTCTCAGAGAGAAAAGCGGCCAATGTGACGATCTGGCTTTAAGTCGATTCGATAACAAAGATGAAACCGGACGGATTTCTCAGGTTGTTACTACATATGAACACTTTTCACATTCTCCCGTGCAACGCGGCTGCTAGTCTTCCTTTCATGCAAAATCTTAAGGTCCTACGTCATGTCCAACCCTCCAAAGCCAGCTAAAACGTGATTAATCAACAACTACAACTTGAATTGTACTACTTCTTACTGGCTATTACTTCAACTTAGAAGCTTCTTCTGTGTTCTAATATGGTGCTTTTATTGTCTCCGCATACCGCAGCGCGCGACATAGCTTTGCAGACGATAAATGTAACAGTCTCAGAGAGAAAAGCGGCCAATGTGACGATCTGGCTTTAATTCGATACGATAACAAATGACGAAAACCCACGGATTTCTCAGGTTTTTACTACATATGAACACTTTTCACATTCTCCCGTGCAACGCGGCTGCTAGTCCTCTTTTCATGCAAAATCTTAAGGTTCCACCTCATGTCCAAGCCACCAAAGCCAGCTAAAAAGTGATTAATCGACAACTACAACTTGAATTGTACTACTTCTTACTGGCTATTACTTCAACTTAGAAGCTTCTTCTGTGTTCTAATATGGTGCTTTTAGTGTCTCCGCATACCGCAGCACGCGACATAGCTTTGCAGACGATTAATGTAACCGTCTCAGAGAGAAAAGCGGCCAATATGACGATCTGGCTTTAAGTCGATTCGATAACAAATGCCGAAAACGGACGGATTTCTCAGGTTTTTACTACATGTGAACACTTTTCACATTCTCCCGTGCAACGCGACTGCTAGTCCTCCTTTCATGCAAAATCTTAAGGGCCTAGGTCATGTCCAAGCCACCAAAGATGGCTAAAAAGTGAATAATCGACAACTAAAACTTGAATTGTACTACGTCTCACTGGCTATTACTTCAACTTAAAAGCTCCTTCTGTGTTCTACTATGGTGCTTTAAGTGTCTCCGCATACCGCAGCACGCGACATAGCTTTGCAGACGAAAAATGTAACCGTCTCAGAGAGAAAAGCGGCCAATGTGACGATCTGGCTTTAAGTCGATTCGATAACAAATGGCGAAAATGGACAGATTTCTAAGGTTTTTACTACATATGAACACTTTTCACATTCTCCCGTGCAACGCGGCTGCTAGTCCTCCTTTCATGCAAAATCTTAAGGTCCTAGGTCATGTCATAGCCACCAAAGCTGGCTAAAAAGTGAATAATCGACAACTAAAACTTGAATTGTACTACTTCTTACTGGCTATTACTTCAACTTAGAAGCTTCTTCTGTGTTCTACTATGGTGCTTTTAGTGTCTCCGCATACCGCAGCGCGCGACATAGCTTTGCAGGCGATAAATGTATCCGTCTCAGAGAGAAAAGCGGCCAATGTGACGATCTGGCTTTAAGTCTATTCGATAACAAAGACGAAACCGGACGGATTTCTCAGGTTGTTACTACATATGAACACTTTTCACATTCTCCCGTGCAACGCGGCTGCTAGTCTTCCTTTCATGCAAAATCTTAAGGTCCTACGTCATGTCCAACCCACCAATGCCAGCTAAAAAGTGATTAATCGACAACTACAACTTGAATTGTACTACTTCTTACTGGCTATTACTTCAACTTAGAAGCTCCTTCTGTGTTCTAATATGGTGCTTTTAGTGTCTCCGCATACCGCAGCACGCGACATAGCTTTGCAGACGATAAATGTAACCGTCTCAGAGAGAGAAGCGGCCAATGTGACGATCTGGCTTTAAGTCGATACGATAACAAATGACGAAAACCCACGGATTTCTCAGGTTTTTACTACATATGAACACTTTTCACATTCTCCCGTGCAACGCGGTTGCTAGTCCTCCTTTCATGCAAAATCTTAAGGACCCACCTCATGTCCAAGCCACCAAAGCCGGCTAAAAAGTGAATAATCGATAACTAAAACTTGAATTGTACTACTTCTTACTGGCTATTACTTCAACTTAGAAGCTTCTTCTGTGTTCTACTATGGTGCTTTTAGTGTCTCCGCATACCGCAGCATGCGACATAGCTTTGCAGACGATTAATGTAACCGTCTCAGAGAGAAAAGCGGCCAATGTGTCGATCTTAATTTAAGTCGATTCGATAACAAATGACGAAAACGGACGGATTTCTCAGGTTTTTAATACATTTGAACACTTTTCACATTCTCCCGTGCAACGCGGCTGCTAGTCCGCCTTTCATGCAAGTTCTTAAGGTCCTAGGTCATATCCAAGCCACCAAACCCGGCTAAAATGTGAATAATCTATAATTAAAACTTGAATTGTACTACTTCTTACTGGCTATTACTTCAACTTAGAAGCTTATTCTGAGTTCTACATTGGTGCTTTTAGTGTTTCCGTATACCGCAGCACGCGACATAGCTTTGCAGACGATAAATGTAACCGTTTCAGAGAGAAGAGCGGCCATTGTGACGATCTGGCTTTAAATCGATTCGATAACAAATGACGAAAACGGACGGATTTCTCAGGTTTTTACTACATATGAAAACTTTTCACATTCTCCCGTGCAAAGCGGCTGCTAGTCTTATTTTCATGCAAAATCTTAAAGTCCTAGGACATGTCAAAGCCACCAAAGCCGGTTAAAAAGTGATTAAACGACAACTAAAACTTAAATATTACTACTTCTTACTGGCTATTACTTCAACTTAGAAGCTTCTTCTCTGTTCTACTATGGTGCTTTTAGTGTCTCCGCATACCGCACCACGCGACATAGCTTTGCAGACGATTAATGTAACCGTCTCAGAGAGAAAAGCGGCCAATATGACGATCTGGCTTTAAGTCGATTCGATAACAAATGACGAAAACGGACGGATTTCTCAGGTTTTTACTACATATGAACACTTTTCACATTCTCCCGTGCAACGCGGCTGCTAGTCCTCCTTTCATGCAAATTCTTAAGGTCCTAGGTCATATCCAAGCCACCAAACCCGGCTAAAATGTGAATAATCTATAATTAAAACTTGAATTGTACTACTCCTTACTGGCTATTACTTCAACTTAGAAGCTTATTCTGAGTTCTACTGTGGTGCTTTTAGTGTTTCCGCATACCGCAGCACGCGACATAGCTTTGCAGACGATAAATGTAACCGTTTCAGATAGAAGAGCGGCCAATGTGACGATCTGGCTTTAAACCGATTCGATAACAAATGACGAAAACGGACGGATTTGTCAGGTTTTTAATACATATGAACACTTTTCACATTCTCCCGTGCAACGCGGCTGCTAGTCTTCCTTTCATGCAAAATCTTAAGGTCCTAGGACAGGTCCAAGCCACCAAAGCCGGTTAAAAAGTGATTAATCGACAACTAAAACTTAAATAGTACTACTTCTTACTGCCTATTACTTCAACTTAGAAGCTTCTTCTGTGTTCTAATATGGTGCTTTTAGTGTCTCCGCATTCCGCAGCACGCGACATAACTTTGCAGACGATAAATGTAACCGTCTCAGAGAGAAAAGCGGCCAATGTGACGATCTGGCTTTAAGTCGATACGATAACTAATGACGAAAACCCACGGATTTCTCAGGTTTGTACTACATATGAACACTTTTCACATTCTCCCGTGCAACGCGGTTGCTAGTCCTCCTTTCATGCAAAATCTTAAGGACCCACCTCATGTCCAAGCCACCAAAGCCGGCTAAAAAGTGAATAATCGATAACTAAAACTTGAATTGTACTACTTCTTACTGGCTATTACTTCAACTTAGAAGCTTCTTCTGTGTTCTACTATGGTGCTTTTAGTGTCTCCGCATACCGCAGCATGCGACATAGCTTTGCAGACGATTAATGTAACCGTCTCAGAGAGAAAAGCGGCCAATATGACGATCTGGCTTTAAGTCGATTCGATAACAAATGACGAAAACGGACGGATTTCTCAAGTTTTTACTACATATGAACACTTTTCACATTCTCCCGTGCAACGCGGCTACTAGTCTTCCTTTCATGCAAAATCTTAAGGTCCTAGGTCATGTCCAACCCACTAAAGCCAGCTAAAAAGTGATTAATCGACAACTACAACTTGTATTGTACTACTTCTTACTGGCTATCACTTCAACATATAAGCTTCTTCTGTGTTCTAATATGGTGCTTTTAGTGTCTCCGCATACCGCAGCACGCGACGTAGCTTTGCAGACGATAAATGTAACCGTTTCAGAAAGAAGAGCGGCCAATGTGACGATCTGACTTTAAATCGATTCGATAACAAATGACGAAAACGGACGGATTTCTCAGGTTTTTACTACATATGAACACTTTTCACATTCTCCCGTGCAACGCGGCTGCTAGTCCTCCTTTCATGCAAATTCTTAAGGTCCTAGGTCATATCCAAGCCATCAAACCCGGCTAAAATGTGAATAATCTATAATTAAAACTTGAATTGTACTACTCCTTACTGGCTATTACTTCAACTTAGAAGCTTATTCTGAGTTCTACTGTGGTGCTTTTAGTGTTTCCGCATACCGCAGCACGCGACATAGCTTTGCAGACGATAAATGTAACCGTTTCAGATAGAAGAGCGGCCAATGTGACGATCTGGCTTTAAACCGATTCGATAACAAATGACGAAAACGGACGGATTTCTCAGGTTTTTAATACATATGAACACTTTTCACATTCTCCCGTGCAACGCGGCTGCTAGTCTTCCTTTCATGCAAAATCTTAAGGTCCTAGGACAGGTCCAAGCCACCAAAGCCGGTTAAAAAGTGATTAATCGACAACTAAAACTTAAATAGTACTACTTCTTACTGCCTATTACTTCAACTTAGAAGCTTCTTCTGTGTTCTAATATGGTGCTTTTAGTGTCTCCGCATTCCGCAGCACGCGACATAACTTTGCAGACGATAAATGTAACCGTCTCAGAGAGAAAAGCGGCCAATGTGACGATCTGGCTTTAAGTCGATACGATAACAAATGACAAAAACCCACGGATTTCTCAGTTTTTTACAACATATGACCACTTTTCACATTCTCCCGTGCTACGCGGTTGCTAGTCCTCCTTTCATGCAAAATCTTAAGCTTCCACCTCATGTCCAAGCCACCAAAGCCGGCTAAAAAGTGAATAATCGATAACTAAATCTTGAATTGTACTACTGCTAACTGGCTATTACTTCAACTTAGAAGCTTCTTCTGCGTTCTACTATGGTGCTTTTAGTGTCTCCGCATACCGCAGCATGCGACATAGCTTTGCAGACGATTAATGTAACCGTCTCAGAGAGAAAAGCGGCCAATGTGTCGATCTGAATTTAAGTCGATTCGATAACAAATGACGAAAACGGACGGATTTCTCAGGTTTTTACTACATATGAACACTTTTCACATTCTGCCGTGCAACGCGGCTGCTAGTCCTCCTTTCATGCAAATTCTTAAGCTCCTAGGTCATATCCAAGCCACCAAACACGGCTAAAATGTGAATAATCTATAATTAAAAGTTGAATTGTACGACTTCTTACTATCTATTACTTCAACATATAAGCTTCTTCTGTGTTCTAATATGGTGCTTTTAGTGTCTCCGCATACCGCAGCACGCGACATAGCTTTGCAGACGATAAATGTAACCGTTTCAGAGAGAAGAGCGGCCAATGTGACGATCTGACTTTAAATCGATTCGATAACAAATGACGAAAACGGACGGATTTCTCAGGTTTTTACTACATATGAACACTTTTCACATTCTCCCGTGCAACGCGGCTGCTAGTCCTCCTTTCATGCAAATTCTTAAGTTCCTAGGTCATATCCAAGCCACCAAACCCGGCTAAAATGTGAAAAATCTATAATTAAAACTTGAATTGTACTACTCCTTACTGGCTATTACTTCAACTTAGAAGCTTATTCTGAGTTCTACTGTGGTGCTTTTAGTGTTTCCGCATTCCGCAGCACGCGACATAGCTTTGCAGACGATAAATGTAACCGTTTCAGATAGAAGAGCGGCCAATGTGACGATCTGGCTTTAAATCGATTCGATAACAAATGACGAAAACGGACGGATTTCTCAGGTTTTTACTACATATGAACACTTTTCACATTCTCCCGTGCAACGCGGCTGCTAGTCTTCCTTTCATGCAAAATCTTAAGGTCCTAGGACAGGTCCAAGCCACCAAAGCCGGTTAAAAAGTGATTAATCGACAAGTAAAACTTAAATAGTACTACTTCTTACTGCCTATTACTTCAACTTAGAAGCTTCTTCTGTATTCTAATATGGTGCTTTTAGTGTCTCCGCATTCCGCAGCACGCGACATAGCTTTGCAGACGATAAATGTAACCGTCTCAGAGAGAAAAGCGGCCAATGTGACGATCTGGCTTTAAGTCGATACGATAACAAATGACGAAAACCCACGGATTTCTCAGTTTTTTACTACATATGACCACTTTTCACATTCTCCCGTGCAACGCGGTTGCTAGTCCTCCTTTCATGCAAAATCTTAAGGTTCCACCTCATGTCCAAGCCAACAAAGCCGGCTAAATAGTGAATAATCGATAACTAAATCTTGAATTGTACTACATTTTACTGGCTATTACTTCAACTTAGAAGCTTCTTCTGTGTTCTACTATGGTGCTTTTAGTGTCTCCGCATACCGCAGCATGCGACATAGCTTTGCAGACGATTAATGTAACCGTCTCAGAGAGAAAAGCGGCCAATGTGTCGATCTGAATTTAAGTCGATTCGATAACAAATGACGAAAACGGACGGATTTCTCAGTTTTTTACTACATATGAACACTTTTTACATTCTGCCGTGCAACGCGGCTGCTAGTCCTCCTTTCATGCAAATTCTTAAGGTCCTAGGTGATATCCAAGCCACAGAACCCGGCTAAAATGTGAATAATCTATAATTAAAACTTGAATTGTACTACTTCTTACTGGCTATTACTTCAACTTAGAAGCTTATTCTGAGTTCTACTGTGGTGCTTTTAGTGTTTCCGTATACCGCAGCACGCGACATAGCTTTGCAGACGATAAAAGTAACCGTTTCAGAGAGAAGAGCGGCCATTGTGACGATCTGGCTTTAAATCGATTCGATAACAAATGACGAAAACGGACGGATTTCTCAGGTTTTTACTACATATGAACACTTTTCACATTCTCCCGTGCAACGCGGCTGCTAGTCCTCCTTTCATGTAAAATCTTAAGGTCCACCTCATGTCCAAGCCACCAAAGCCGGCTAAAAAGTGAATAATCTATAATTAAAACTTGAATTGTACTACTTCTTACTGGCTATTACTTCAACATATAAGCTTCTTCTGTGTTCTAATATGGTGCTTTTAGAGTCTCCGCATACCGCAGCACGCGACATAGCTTTGCAGACGATTAATGTAACCGTCTCAGAGAGAATGCGGCCAATATGACGATCTGGCTTTAAGTCGATTCGATAACAAATGCCAAAAACGGACGGATTTCTCACGTTTTTACTACATATGAACACTTTTCACATTCTCTCGTGCAACGCGGCTGCTAGTCCTCCTTTCATGCAAAATCTTAAGGTCCTAGGTCATGTCCAAGCCACCAAAACCGGCTAAAAAGTGAATAATCGACAACTAAAACTTGAATTGTACTACTTCTTACTGGCTATTACTTCAACTTAGAAGCTTCTTCTGGGTTCTACTATGGTGCTTTTAGTGTTTCCGCATACCGCAGCATGCGACATAGCTTTGCAGACGATAAATGTAACCGTTTCGGAGAGAAGAGCGGCCACTGTGGCGATCTGGCTTTAAATCGATTCGATAACAAATGACGAAAACGGACGGATTTCTCAGGTTTTGACTACATATGAACACTTTTCACATTCTCCCGTGCAACGCGGCTGCTAGTCTTCCTTTCATGCAAAATCTTAATGTCCTAGGACCTGTCCAAGCCACCAAAGCCGGTTAAAAAGTGATTAATCGACAACTAAAACTTAAATAGTGCTACTTCTTACTGGCTATTACTTCAACTTAGAAGCATCTTCTGTGTTCTAATATGGTGCTTTTAGTGTCTCCGCATACCGCAGCACGCGACATAGCTTTGCAGACGATAAATGTAACCGTTTCAGAGAGCCAATGTGACGATCTGGCTTTAAATCGATTCGATAACAAATGACGAAAACGGACGGATTTCTCAGGTTTTTACTACATATGAACACTTTTCACATTCTCCCGTGCAACGCGGCTGCTAGTCTTCCTTTCATGCAAATACTTAAGGTCCTAGGACATGTCCAAGCCACCAAAGCCGGCTAAAAAGTGAATAATCGACAACTAAAACTTGAATTGTACTACTTCTTACTGGCTATTACTTCAACTTAGAAGCTTCTTCTGTGTTCTACTATGGTGCTTTTAGTGTCTCCGCACACCGCAGCACGCGACATAGCTTTGCAAACGATATATGTAACCGTGTCAGAGAGAAAAGCGGCCAATATAACGATCTGGCTTTAAGTCGATACGATAACAAATGACTTAAACGGACGGATTTCTCAGGTTTTTACTACATATGAACACTTTTCACATTCTCCCATGCAACGCGGCTGCTAGACCTCCTTTCATGCAAAATCTTAAGGTCCTAGGTCATGTCCAAGCCACCAAAGCCGGCTAAAAAGTGAATAATCGATAACTAAAACTTGAATTGTACTACTTCTTACTGGCTATTACTTCAACTTAGAAGCTTCTTCTATGTTCTACTATGGTGCTTTTGGTGTGTCCGCATACCGCTGCACGCGACATAGCTTTGCAGACGATTAATGTAACCGTCTCAGAGAGAAAAGCGGCCAATGTGACGATCTGGCTTTAAGTCGATTCGATAACAAATGATGAAAACGGACGGATTTCTCAGGTTTTTACTACATATGAACACTTTTCACATTCTCCCATGCAACGCGGCTGCTAGTCCTCCTTTCATGAAAAATCCTAAGGTCCTAGGTCATGTCCAAGCCACCAAAGCCGGCTAAAAAGTGAATAATCGACAACTAAAACTTGAATTGTACTACTTCTTACTGGCTATTACTTCAACTTAGAAGTTTCTTCTGTGTTCTACTATGGTGCTTTTGGTGTCTACGCATACGGCAGCACGCGACATAGCTTTGCAGACGATAAATGTAAGCGTCTCAGAGAGAAAAGCGGCCAATGTGACGATTTGGCTTAAAGTCGATTCGATAACAAATGGCGAAAACGGACGGATTTCTCAGGTTTTTACTCCATATGAACACTTTTCACATTCTCCCGTGCAACCCGGCTGCTAGTCCTCCTTTCATGCAAAATCGTAAGGTCCTAGTTCATATCCAAGCCACCAAAGCCGGCTAGAAAGTGAATAATCGATAATTTAAACTTGAATTGTACTACTTCTTACTGGCTATTACTTCAACTTAGAAGCGTGTGTGTGTGTGTGTGTGTTTGAGGTTTACGAGCGCTAAACATCGTGGTCATCAGCGCCCAAGCGCATAGAAACAGGAACAGAGGCGGTGAAGGGACGGAAACGGACGCCGAACAAGGAGAACGGCTAAAAGACACAGGCCTGACGCAGTTCCAAATGCGCACATACAGAGGCAAAACAAGAGGAGAAGAAACACACTAAAAAAGGAAAGGAAACACAAGGAAAAGAGAACAGATACCGAAGTGAAACAAGGAGGTAATCGTGACTGGCGGACCTCTTACCTAAAAACTGGGTGAGCCAGTCACCCAGCAGCACATTAAAACCTTCTCCCTAAAATCCGAGGCAACAGATTGGACAGGACACAAAACCGTAAAACCTTAACCACAGTCGCTGCGTCGTCTTGCAAAATAGAGGGCAAATCCGGTGGCAAGGAAACCACCGCCCTCTGGTCAGAGAATAAAAGACAGTCAAGTAAAATGTGGCGGACAGTAATCTGGACGCCACAAGCACTGCAGATTGGGGGGTCCTCCCGCCAGAGTAAAAAACCATGCGTGAAGGGACTGTGTCCAATGCGGAGGCGAGTGAGGAGAACCTCATCCCGCCTGTATGACTGGTAGGACGTACGCCATGGTCGCGTAGTGGCCTTTACCATACGCAGCTTATTGTCAGAAACTGCCAACCACTCCTCTTCCCATTGATGCATAACACGAAAACGCAAAAGGGAGGTTACAGCATGGAGGGGGACGGCACATTCAACAACGTGAGGGAGGGAACATGCATCTTTGGCAGCCACATCCGCCAGTTCGTTGCCCCTAATACCCACGTGCCCCGGCACCCAGCAGAAAGAAACCTCCTTCCCCTGCCGTTGCAGGTGGAGTAGGGCATCATGGATGTTCTGGACGACCGTATCCGCTGGGTACAAGTGTTGAATGGTCTGAAGGGCACTCAGGGAGTCAGAACAGATGAGGAACTTAATACTGGGAACACATCTCATCTGCTCCAATGCCCGCAGTATTGCAAACAATTCGGCATCGAGGATGGTAAACACCGCAGGAAGCCGTAACTTGACGACTCGATCAGGGAAAACAACAGCACAACCAACAGTGTCCCCCTATTTAGAGCCATCTGTGAATACAGGTACATGGTCCGGATGTTGGTTTAAAATATCGTAAAATAAGGAGGTAAAAACAAACGCCGGAGTGCAGTTCCTCCGGTTCTCCGACAAGTCTAAAAGGATGCTGGGCCTCTGGAGCAACCAGGGAGGCAGGCGAGTAAAACCTTGTCGTTGGGGGGCCACACGCTCCACACCAAGGGACTCAAGCAAATGCTTGGCACGAATCCCAAATGGTTTTGTTGCCCTGGGACAACTGGAAAAGAGACGTTCCATAGGCGGTCGGGCAACGGTAGGGTACGCAGGGGAGGTAGGACAGGCAAGGAAATGACACACCCGTCGCACCATGAGGAGTTTCCGCCGGATGGCGAGCGGCGGTTCCCCTGCCTCAGCACACAGGCTGGGGATGGGACTGGTACGGAAGGCACCAGTGGCCAGCCTGATACCCTCATGGTGTGTACTGCGTCAAGGATCTTCAGATACGAAGGCCTTGCTGACCCATACACGGTGCAAGCATAGTCAAGACGCGATCGGACGAAAGCCCTATAAAACTGCAGCAGACGCGCCCGATCTGCTCCCCAGGACTGATGGCTCAGACACTTCAAAATATTCAGTGCCTTCAGGGCCCGCACCTTGAGGTCTTTAAGGTGAGGCAACCACGACAACTTGGAATCAAAAGTGAGGCCCAGGAACCTCACAGTGTCTCTAAAAGGAAGAACGGTGTCTCTCAGACGCAATTCAGGGGAGGTAAAAAGACGCCGAGAACGATTAAAATGAACACACACAGATTTGTCTGCAGAAAAGGTAAAACCCGTCTTTGCAGTCCATGCCTCTAAGCGCTTTATCGTAAGCTGTAACTGCCGACTAGCACTGACAAGACTGGAGGAAGAACAGAAAACAGCAAAATCGTCCACAAACAAGGAGCACTGGGCAGGACTCCGGATAGTGGACGTGATACTGTTAATAGCAACGGCAAAGAGGGTGACACTTAAAACGCTGCCCTGAGGAACACCATTCTCCTGCACGTACAAATCCGATAGCACATTACCAACCCGATATCGAAAGAGGCGGTGAGAAAGAAAGGACCGAATGAAGATGGGGAGACGGCCACGAAAGCCCCACTCATGGAGTTGATTGAGGATAAGGCGGCGCCAAGTAGTGTCATACGCCTTATTAATGTCAAAGAAGACCCCTAGACAATGCTGGTTATGTAGAAAGGCCTGCTGGATGGCGGCCTCAAGCAGGGTCAAGTTGTCTATAGTGGAACGACATCTCCGAAAGCCACACTGAGAGGGGCTAAGGAGCTGCCTGGTCTCGAGCAGCCAAACCAGGCGGCGGTTGACCATGCGTTCCAACGTCTTCCCAACACAGCTCGTCAAGGCAATACCCCGATAACTACTGGGATGCGTTCGGTCCTTCTCTGGTTTGAGGAGGGGAATCAAAATTGCCTCCCTCCACG
Organism: Schistocerca gregaria; assembly: GCF_023897955.1. NCBI lineage: Eukaryota > Metazoa > Arthropoda > Insecta > Orthoptera > Acrididae > Schistocerca > Schistocerca gregaria. The sequence goes on along the minus strand of NW_026061780.1, from coordinate 873,351 downwards.
AGTCAGGGTACGTGCCAGATAACCATATCATATTGAAACAGTTCAGGAGAACTTCCTTGGATGGCAGCGACAGGTGCCGCAGCATGCTGTACCGGATTTGATCATGACCAGGCGCAGTATCATGAGCCACAGACAGCGCAGAATCCAGCTCCCACATTGTGAAGGGGCAGTTATAGGGTTCAGAATTTAGAGACCGGAAGTCCAAGTGACCCCTTTCGACGGCAGTGCGGTAGCGGCAGAAATCTGGATCACAGTTAATAGTGGCGGTAGATTCCGCAAAATGCATGGCCAGTGTCTGGGCAATGTCTCTCGGCGCCGTGAGGAGACATCCCTGATGCAGCAATGCCGTGATAGGTAGCTGGCTGAGTTTCCCGGAAATCCTCCTGATGGCTTCCCATACTTTCGTAGAACTAGTGGAGCGAGAGATGGAATTCAAGAACGATTGCCATGACCGTCGTTTGCTCTCTTTAATCACCCGCCGCGCTCTGGCCCTTGCCACTCGAAAGGCCGCAAGATTGTCAGCTGAGGGACGGCACTTGAAGCGGCGCAGTGCTGCACGGCGGGCGCGGATGGCTGAGTGGCACTCAGTGGACCACCAAGGGACAGGACGCCTCTTGGGATGACCGGATGACCGTGGGATGGACGATTCAGCAGCATGAGAGATCACGGCTGCAACATGGTCTACCCATTCGTGGACGCTGGCACGGTGTTCCAAAACAGCCAGTTGACTGAAAAGTGTCCAGTCAGCTCTGCAAAGGTGCCACCGGGGCGGCACTGGTAATGCCACAGCCTCATCCAGGAGGCGAATCCAGAGGGGGAAGTGGTCACTAGAATGGAGGTCAGCAGCAGCCTCCCACAGAGCAGAATCCGCGAGTGCTGGAGAGCAAAAGGAAAGGTCAATAGCCGATGACGATCCGGAAGCAGTACAGAAATGAGTGGGAGCACCAGAGTTGAGGAGGCACAGTTCTTCAGACATCATGACGCTTTCCAGAATGCGACCTCTGGGGCAAGTAGTCGGAGAGCCCCATAAGACATTATGAGCGTTGAAGTCCCCCAGAAGAAGAAATGGGCGAGGGAGTTGGCTAATAAGGTCCGTGAGAGCCTGAGTGTCTATCGCATCCGGAGGTGGTAAATAAACAGAACAGACTGTGAGCCTCCGACCCACAAGAATGTCAACTGCAACTGCTTGCAAGTCGGTGACGAGAGGGAGCTCAGATGAGGGGTGCACATCACGGACAAAAACTGCAACACCACCCTTTGCCCTTTGCCCCGTCAGATCATCTTTTCGATATGCGGTATAGCCGCGTAAAGAAGGAGAATCAGTGGCCCGAAAATGTGTCTCTTGGAGACATAAGCACAAGGGGCACTCTCGTATGAGGAGTTGTAATTCGGCCACATGCGTCCTGAAACCATTCAGGTTCCACTGTAATATGGGAGCCAGTGATGAGGGTGGCTGAACTTTCACCCTGCCTCTGTGCTTTGGAGGAGAGACTGTACTGGCCGGAGATTTATTCCTGGGGCGAGAAGATCGCCCCCGGTCGACATCAATGTCCATAAGATCCGATGACGACCCACGGGAGATGTCAGACAGTACAATGGCATCATCATCGGACCGACGCTGACTAGTCTCCTCAGGTGGCAGAACCTTCATCTTCTGAGGCTTTGTCTTAGGGAACTTGGAATGCAGAGCCTTGTCAACAGTTGGAGGTTGACTCGCCTGGGCAGAAGGCGCCATATGGGGGGAGGCTGGAAGTACCTCAATGTCAGCAACCACGGCCTTGTCCGATGTAGTGGGGAGAGCCGCAGATTGCAAAACAACCGCAGCAGCACAAGTGCACTGGCAAGCGCAGGTTTTAGTGCTAACGCTAGCAACCTCCGTTTGTGTAGCAACAGTGGCCAGTTGTACCGGTTTTTTGAGAGCGGAAGCGAAAGATGTGGAAAACACAGGAGGTTGCATGGCCTTAAAGATCTTCTTGGCCTCACCATAGGGGATGCGCTTAGATGTTTTAATCTCCTGTACCTTCCGCTCTTCGAGATAGATGGGGCAGATCCGGCTCCAGACAGGGTGACTCCCAGAGCAATTCACGCACTTCACAGGCGATGAACAATCGGCTCCATCATGGGCAGGCTGACCACATTTACCACACGTGGCTATTCCATTGCACCCCAACGTAGTATGCCCAAAGCGCTGACATTTAAAACAGCGCATTGGGTTGGGGAAATATGGCCGTACGGACAAACGTAAGAACCCCGCTTTAACATGCTCCGGGAGTCTCGGGCAACTGAATGTGAGAATAAACGAGTCAGATTTGACGAGGTCCCCATTGACTCGTTTCATAATGTGCTGCACGTCAACAATTCCTTCGTCAGCCCACTCAGATTTTAGCACGTCTATGGGGATATCCACCAAGTCCCTACACGTCACAACACCCTTACTATAGTTCAAAGTGGAGTGGAGCTCGGTCTCGACAGCGTACTCTCCTAGACAATTTGCTTTCCGAAGGGCAGCGACTTGACGGGAACTAGAAGTTTCAACTAACAGAGTCCCATTGCGCAGTCGCTTTACAGATTTCAGTGTTCCTGCAATTCCCTCAAGACCCTTGTGGATGTAAAAGGGAGAAACCCTCTCAAAGCTACCCTCCTTCCTTTTAATAATCAAAAACACATTCTGATTATCAGCATGTGCTCCGTTACTACAGTCTGTTAAATCTCTAGCAACACCAGGCGCTGGAGGACTCGCAGCGCGTAGCCGCTTTTTCGATTGGGTGTGTTTTCCTACCAGCGGCCCACCCAAGCAACTGGTAGGGGGAAAAGTAGAGGTCGAAGGGTCCATTGTGGTCCCACGAGCAGCTAGGGAACTAAAAGTCCGCTCAGACGGAGCCCCGCGTGCCTGAGTAAGCCTTATACAACTGGGGTGCGGCAGGTGCCCGAGAGGTTGCCCACTTGCGACTGTTCCACCCCAACAGCCATGCATCTTCTAGGCGCGGAGCACACCGAAAGATTGAGGGGTTTTTATAGAGGTTGGCCTTCCTCGCAATCCAGACGGTCAAGCCATGATTACCATTCCCCGCAGCACACAACGTTTCACCGCCGCGCCGTACAGTGGTCGCTGAAGCATGTCCGGGGGTTAAAGTGACAGGACACCGGCGGCGCAGACCAGTCCCCAGCTCAGGACCCCGGGGTCGCCAAGCCCGTACTCAGCAAGTGAATGCTGAGCCGAGGGGGGGAACTTAGAAGCTTCTTCTGTGTTCTACTATGGTGGTTTTAGTGTTTCCGCATACCGCAGCACGCGACATAGCTTTGCAGACGATAAATGTAACCGTTACAGAGAGAAGAGCGGCCATTGAGACGATCTGGCTTTAAAACGATTCGATGACAAATGACGAAAACGGACGGATTTCTCAGGTTTTTACTACATATGAACACTTTTCACATTCTCCCATGCAACGCGGCTGCTAGTCTCCCTTTCATGCAAAATCTTAAGGTCCTAGGTCATGTCCAAGCCACCAAAGCCGGCTAAAAAGTGATTAATCGACAACTAAAACTTAAATAGTACTACTTCTTACTGGCTATTACTTCAATTTAGAAGCTTCTTCTGTGTTCTACTATGGTGCTTTTAGTGTCTCCGCATACCGAAGCACGCGACATAGCTTTGCAGACGATAAATGTAACCGTCTCAGAGAGAAAAGCGGCCAATGTGACGATCTGGCTTTGAGTCGATTCGATAACAAATGACGAAAACGGACTGATTTCTCAGGTTTTTACTACATATGAACGCTTTTCACATTCTCCCGTGCAAAGCGGCTGCTAGTCCTACTTTCATGCAAAATCTTAAGGTCCTAGGTCATGTCCAAGCCACCAAAGCCGGCTAAAAAGTGAATAATCGACAACTAAAACTTGAATTGTACTACTTCTTACTGGCTATTACTTCAACTTAGAAGCTCCTTCTGTGTTCTACTATGGTGCTTTTAGTGTCTCCACATACCGCGGCACGCGACATAGCTTTGCAGACGATTAATGTAACCGTCTCAGAGAGAAAAGCGGCCAATGTGACGATCTGGCTTTAAGTCGATTCGATAACAAAGACGAAACCGGACGGATTTCTCAGGTTGTTACTACATATGAACACTTTTCACATTCTCCCGTGCAACGCGGCTGCTAGTCCTTCTTTCATGCAAAATCTTAAGGTCCTAGGTCATGTCCAAGCCACCAAAGCCGGCTAAAAAGTGAATAATCGACAACTAAAACTTGAATTGTACTACTTCTTACTGGCTATTACTTCGACTTAGAAGCTTCTTCTGTGTTCTACTATGGTGCTTTTAGTGTTCCCGCATACCGCAGCAAGCGACATAGCTTTGCAGACGATAAATGTAACCGTTTCAGAGAGAAGAGCGGCCAACGTGACGATCTGGCTTTGAGTCGATTCGATAACAAATGACGAAAACGGACTGATTTCTCGGGTTTTTATTACATATGAACACTTTTCACAATCTCCCGTGTAACGCGGCTGCTAGTCCTCCTTTCATGCTAAATCTTAAGGTCATGTCCAAGCCACCAAAGCCGGCTAAAAAGTGAATAATCGGCAACTAAAACTTGAATTGTACTACTTCTTACTGGCTATTACTTCAACTTAGAAGCTCCTTCTGTGTTCTACTATGGTGCTTTTAGTGTCTCCACATACCGCAGCACGCGACATAGCTTTGCAGACGATAAATGTAACCGTCTCAGAGAGAAAAGCGGCCAATGTGACGATCTGGCTTTAAGTCGATTCAATAACAAATGACGAAAATGGACTGATTTCTCAGGTTTTTACTACATATGAACGCTTTTCACATTCTCCCGTGCAAAGCGGCTGCTGGTCCTCCTTTCATGCAAAATCTTAAGATCCTAGGTCATGTCCAAGCCACCAAAGCCGGCTAAAAAGTGAATAATCGACAACTAAAACTGAATTGTACTACTTCTTACTGGCTATTACTTCAACTTAGAAGCTCCTTCTGTGTTCTACTATGGTGCTTTTAGTGTCTCCACATACGGCAGCACGCGACATAGCTTCGCAGACGATAAATGTAACCGTTTCAGAGAGAAGAGCGGCCAATGTGACAATCTGGCTTTAAATCGATTCGATAACAAATGACGAAAACGGCCGGGTTTCTCAGTTTTTTACTACATACGAACACTTTTCACATTCTCCCGTGCAACGCGGCTGCTAGTCCTCCTATAATGCAAGATCTTAAGGTTCCACCTCATGTCCAAGCCACCAAATCCGGCTAAAAAGTGAATAATCATTAACTAAAACTTGAATTGTACTACTTCTTACTGGCTATTACTTCAGCTTAGAATCTTCTTCTGTGTTCTACTATGGTGCTTTTAGTATTCCGCATACCGCAGCACGCGACTTAGCTTTGCAGACGATAAATGTAACCGTTTCAGAGAGAAGAGCGGCCAATATAACGATCTGGCTTTAAGTCGATTCGATAACAAAAAACGAAAACGGACGGATTTCCCAGGTTTTCACTACATATGAACACTTTTCACAGTCTCCCGTGCAACGCGGCTGCTAGTCCTCCTTTCATGCAAAATCTTAAGGTCCTAGGTCATGTCCAAGCCACCAAAGCCGGCTAAAAAGTGAACAATCGACAACTAAAACTTGAATTATACTACTTCTTACTGGCTATTACTTCAACTTAGAAGCTTCTTCTGTGTTCTACTATGGTGCTTTTAGTGTCTCCACATACCGCATCACGCGACATAGCTTTGCAGACGATAAATGTAACCGTCTCAGAGAGAAAAGCGGCCAATGTGACGATCTGGCTTTAAGTCGATTCGATAACAAATGACGAAAATGGACAGATTTCTCAGGTTTTTACTACATATGAACACTTTTCACATTCTCCCGTGCAACGCGGCTGCTAGTCCTCCTTTCATGCAAAATCTTAAGGTCCTAGGTCATGTCCAAGCCACCAAAGCCGGCTAAAAAGTGAATAATCGACAACTAAAACTTGAACTGTACTACTTCTTACTGGCTATTACTTCAACTTAGAAGCTGATTCTGTGTTCTACTATGGTGCTTTTAGTGTCCCCACATACCGCAGCACGCGACATAGCTTTGCAGACGATAAATGTAACCGTCTCAGAGAGAAAAGCGGCCAATGTGACGATCTGGCTTTAAATCGATTCGATAACAAATGACGAAAACGGACGGGTTTCTCAGGTTTTTACTCCATATGAACACTTTTCACATTCTCCCGTGCAACGCGGCTGCTAGTCCTCCTTTCATGCAAAATCTTAAGGTCCTAGGTCATGTCCAAGCCACCAAAGCCGGCTAAAAGGTGAATAATCGATAATTAAAAATTGAATTGTACTACTTCTTACTGGCTATTACTTCAATTTAGAAGCTTCTTCTGTGTTCTACTATGGTGCTTTTAGTGTCTACGCATACGGCAGCACGCGACATAGCTCTGCAGACGATAAATGTAACCGTTTCAGAGTGAAGAGAGGCCAATGTGACGATCTAACTTTAAATCGATTCGATAACAAATGACGAAAACGGACGGATTTCTCAGGTTTTTACTCCATATGAACACTTTTCACATTCTCCCGTGCAACGTGGCTGCTATTCCTCCTATCATGCAAAATCTTAAGGTTCCACCTCATGTCCAAGCCACCAAATCCGGCTATAAAGTGAATAATCAATAACTAAAACTTGAATTGTACTACTTCTTACTGGCTATTACTTCAACTTAGAATCTTCTTCTGTGTTCTACTATGGTGCTTTTAGTGTTCCGCATACCGCAGCACGCGACATAGCTTTGCAGACGATAAATGTAACCATCTCAGAGAGAAAAGCGGCCAATATAACGATCTGGCTTTAAGTCGATTCGATAACAAATGACGAAAACAGACGGATTTCTCAGGTTTTCACTACATATGAACACTTTTCACATTCTCCCGTGCAACGCGGCTGCTAGTCCTCCTCTCATGCAAAATCTTAAGGTCCTAGGTCATGTCCAAGCCACCAAAGCCGGCTAAAAAGTGAATAATCGACAACTAAAACTTGAATTGTACTACTTCTTACTGGCTATTACTTCAACTTAGAAGCTTCTTCTGTGTTCTACTATGGTGCTTTTAGTGTCTCCACATACCGCAGCACGCGACATAGCTTTGCAGACGATAAATGTAACCGTCTCAGAGAGAAAAGCGGCCAATGTGACGATCTGGCTTTAAGTCGATTCAATAACAAATGACGAAAATGGACAGATTTCTCAGTTTTTTACTACATATGAACACTTTTCCAATTCTCCCGTGCAACGCGGCTGCTGGTCCTCCTTTCATGCAAAATCTTAAGATCCTAGGTCATGTCCAAGCCACCAAAGCCGGCTAAAAAGTGAATAATCGACAACTAAAACTTGAATTGTACTACTTCTTACTGGCTATTACTTCAACTTAGAAGCTCCTTCTGTGTTCTACTATGGTGCTTTTAGTGTCTCCACATACGGCAGCACGCGACATAGCTTTGCAGACGATAAATGTAACCGTCTCAGAGAGAAAAGCGGCCAATGTGACGATCTGGCTTCAAGTCGATTCGATAACAAATGACGAAAAAGGACAGATTTCTCAGGTTTTTACTACATATGAACACTTTTCACATTCTCCCATGCAACGCGGCTGCTAGTCCTCCTTTCATGCAAAATCGTAAGATCCTTGGTCATGTCCAAGCCACCAAAGCCGGCTAAAAAGTGAATTATCGATAACTAAAACTTGAATTGTACTACTTCTTACTGCCTATTACTTCAACTTAGAAGCTTCTTCTGTGTTCTACTATGGTGCTTTTAGTGTCTCCGCATACCGCAGCACGCGACATAGCTTCGCAGACGATAAATGTAACCGTTTCAGAGAGAAGAGCGGCCAATGTGACAATCTGGCTTTAAATCGATTCGATAACAAATGACGAAAACGGCCGGGTTTCTCAGTTTTTTACTACATACGAACACTTTTCACATTCTCCCGTGCAACGCGGCTGCTAGTCCTCCTATAATGCAAGATCTTAAGGTTCCACCTCATGTCCAAGCCACCAAATCCGGCTAAAAAGTGAATAATCATTAACTAAAACTTGAATTGTACTACTTCTTACTGGCTATTACTTCAACTTAGAATCTTCTTCTGTGTTCTACTATGGTGCTTTTAGTATTCCGCATACCGCAGCACGCGACTTAGCTTTGCAGACGATAAATGTAACCGTTTCAGAGAGAAGAGCGGCCAATATAACGATCTGGCTTTAAGTCGAATCGATAACAAAAAACGAAAACGGACGGATTTCCCAGGTTTTCACTACATATGAACACTTTTCACAGTCTCCCGTGCAACGCGGCTACTAGTCCACCTTTCATGCAAAATCTTAAGGTCCTAGGTCATGTCCAAGCCACCAAAGCCGGCTAAAAAGTGAACAATCGACAACTAAAACTTGAATTATACTACTTCTTACTGGCTATTACTTCAACTTAGAAGCTTCTTCTGTGTTCTACTATGGTGCTTTTAGTGTCTCCACATACCGCATCACGCGACATAGCTTTGCAGACGATAAATGTAACCGTCTAAGAGAGAAAAGCGGCCAATGTGACGATCTGGCTTTAAGTCGATTCGATAACAAATGACGAAAATGGACAGATTTCTCAGGTTTTTACTACATATGAACACTTCTCACATTCTCCCGTGCAACGCGGCTGCTAGTCCTCCTTTCATGCAAAATATTAAGGTCCTAGGTCATGTCCAAGCCACCAAAGCCGGCTAAAAAGTGAATAATCGACAACTAAAACTTGAATTGTACTACTTCTTACTGGCTATTACTTTAACTTAGAAGCTGATTCTGTGTTCTACTATGGTGCTTTTAGTGTCCCCACATACCGCAGCACGCGACATAGCTTTGCAGACGATAAATGTAACCGTCTCAGAGAGAAAAGCGGCCAATGTGACGATCTGGCTTTAAATCGATTCGATAACAAATGACGAAAACGGACGGGTTTCTCAGGTTTTTACTCCATATGAACACTTTTCACATTCTCCCGCGCAACGCGGCTGCTAGTCCTCCTTTTCATGCAAAATCTTAAGGTCCTAGGACTTATCCAAGCCACCAAAGCCGGCTAAAAAGTGAATAATCGATAATTAAAACTTGAATTGTACTACATCTTACTGGCTATTACTTCAACTTAGAAGCTTCTTCTGTGTTCTACTATGGTGCTTTTAGTGTTCCGCATACCGCAGCACGCGACATAGCTTTGCAGACGATAAATGTAACCGTCTCAGAGAGAAAACCGGCCAATATAACGATCTGGCTTTAAGTCGATTCGATAACAAATGACGACAATGGACAGATTTCTCAGGTTTTTACTATATATGAACACTTTTCACATTCTCCCATGCAACGCGGCTGCTAGTCTTCCTTTCATGCAAAATCGTAAGGTCCTTGGTCATGTCCAAGCCACCAAAGCCGGCTAAAAGGTGAATAATCGATAACTAAAACTTGAATTGTACTACTTCTTACTGGCTATTACTTCAACTGAGAAGCTTCTTCTGTGTTCTACTATGGTGCTTTTAGTGTTCCCGCATACCGCAGCACGCGACATAGCTTTGCAGACGATAAATGTAACCGTTTCAGAGAGAAGAGCGGCCAATGTGACGATCTGGTTTTAAATCGATTCGATAACAAATGACGAAAACGGCCGGGTTTCACAGGTTTTTACTACATATGAACACTTTTCACATTCTCCCGTGCAACGCGGCTGCTAGTCCTCCTATCATGCAAAATCTTAAGGTTCCACCTCATGACCAAGCCACCAAATCCGGCTAAAAAGTGAATAATCAATAACTAAAACTTGAATTGTACTACTTCTTACTGGCTATTACTTCAACTTAGAATCTTCTTCTGTGTTCTACTATGGTGCTTTTAGTGTTCCGCATACCGCAGCACGCGACATAGCTTTGCAGACGATAAATGTAACCGTCTCAGAGAGAAAACCGGCCAATATAACGATCTGGCTTTAAGTCGATTCGATAACAAATGACGACAATGGACAGATTTCTCAGGTTTTTACTATATATGAACACTTTTCACATTCTCCCATGCAACGCGGCTGCTAGTCTTCCTTTCATGCAAAATCGTAAGGTCCTTGGTCATGTCCAAGCCACCAAAGCCGGCTAAAAGGTGAATAATCGATAATTAAAACTTGAATTGTACTACTTCTTACTGGCTATTACTTCAACTGAGAAGCTTCTTCTGTGTTCTACTATGGTGCTTTTAGTGTTCCCGCATACCGCAGCACGCGACATAGCTTTGCAGACGATAAATGTCACCGTCTCAGAGAGAAAAGCGGCCAATGTGACGATCTGGCTTTAAGTCGATTCGATAACAAATGACGATAACGGACGGATTTCTTAGGTTTTTACTCCATATGAACACTTTTCACATTCTCCCGCGCAACGCGGCTGCTAGTCCTCCTTTCATGCAAAATCTTAAGGTCCTAGGTCTTATTCAAGCCACCAAAGCCGGCTAAAAAGTGAATAATCGATAATTAAAACTTGAATTGTACTACTTCTTACTGGCTATTACTTCAACTTAGAAGCTTCTTCTGTGTTCCACAATGGTGCTTTTAGTGTTCCCGCATACCGCAGCACGCGACATAGCTTTGCAGACGATAAATGTAACCGTTTCAGAGAGATGAGCGGCCAATGTGACGATCTGGCTTTAAATCGATTCGATAACAAATGACGAAAACGGCCGGGTTTCTCAGGTTTTTACTACATATGAACACTTTTCACATTCTCCCGTGCAACGCGGCTGCTAGTCCTCCTATCATGCAAAATCTTAAGGTTCCACCTCATGTCCAAGCCACCAAATCCGGCTAAAAAGTGAATAATCAATAACTAAAACTTGAATTGTACTACTTCTTACTGGCTATTACTTCAACTTAGAAGCTTCTTCTGTGTTCTACTATGGTGCTTTTAGTGTTCCGCATACCGCAGCACACGACATAGCTTTGCAGACGATAAATGTAACCGTCTCAGAGAGAAAAGCGGCCAATATAACGATCTGGCTTTAAGTCGAATCGATAACAAATGACGAAAATGGACAGATTTCTCAGGTTTCTACTACATATGAACACTTTTCACATTCTCCCATGCAACGCGGCTGCTAGTCCTCCTTTCATGCAAAATCGTAAGGTCCTTGGTCATGTCCAAGCCTCCAAAGCGGGCTAAAAGGTGAATAATCGATAACTAAAACTTGAATTGTACTACTTCTTACTGGCTATTACTTCAACTTAGAAGTTTCTTCTGTGTTCTAATATGGTGCTTTTAGTGTCTCCGCATACCGCAGCACGCGACATAGCTTTGCAGACGATAAATGTAACCGTCTCAGAGAGAAAAGCGGCCAATGTGACGATCTGGCTTTAAGTCGATTCGATAACAAATGACGATAACGGACGGATTTCTCAGGTTTTTACTCCATATGAACACTTTTCACATTCTCCCGCGCAACGCGGCTGCTAGTCCTCCTTTTCATGCAAAATCTTAAGGTCCTAGGTCTTATCCAAGTCACCAAAGCCGGCTAAAAAGTGAATAATCGATGATTAAAACTTGAATTGTACTACTTCTTACTGGCTATTACTTCAACTTAGAAGCTTCTTCTGTGTTCTACTATGGTGCTTTTAGTGTTGCCGCATACCGCAGCACGCGACATAGCTTTGCAGACGATAAATGTAACCGTTTCAGAGAGAAGAGCGGCCAATGTGACGATCTGGCTTTAAATCGATTCGATAACAAATGACGAAAACGGCCGGGTTTCTCAGTTTTTTACTACATATGAACACTTTTCACATTCTCCCGTGCAACGCGGCTGCTAGTCCTCCTATAATGCAAAATCTTAAGGTCCTAGGTCATGTCCAAGCCACCAAAGCCGGCTAAAAAGTGAATAATCGACAACTAAAACTTGAATTGTACTACTTCTTACTGGCTATTACTTCAACTTAGAAGTTTCTTCTGTGTTCTACTATGGTGCTTTTAGTGTCTCCACATACCGCAGCACGCGACATAGCTTTGCAGACGATAAATGTAACCGTCTCTGAGAGAAAAGCGGCCAATGTGACGATCTGGCTTTAAGTCGATTCGATAACAAATGACGAAAATGGACAGATTTCTCAGGTTTTTACTACATATGAACACTTTTCACATTCTCCCGTGCAACGCGGCTGCTAGTCTTCCTTTCATGCAAAATCTTAAGGTCCTAGGTCATGTCCAAGCCACCAAAGCCGGCTAAAAGGTGAATAATCGATAACTAAAACTTGAATTGTACTACTTCTTACTGGCTATTACTTCAACTTAGAAGTTTCTTCTGTGTTCTAATATGGTGCTTTTAGTGTCTCCGCAGACCGCAGCACGCGACATAGCTTTGCTGACGATAAATGTAACCGTCTCAGAGAGAAAAGCGGCCAATGTGACGATCTGGCTTTAAGTCGTTTCGATAACAAATGACGAAAACGGACGGATTTCTTAGGTTTTTACTACATATGAACACTTTTCACATTCTCCCATGCAACGCGGCTGCTAGTCCTCCTTTCATGCAGAATCTTAAGGTCCTAGGTCATGTTCAAACCACCAAAGACGGCTAAAAAGTTAATAATCGATAACTAAAACTTGAATTGTACTACTTCTCACTGGCTATTACTTCAACTTAGAAGTTTCTTCTGTGTTCTAATATGGTGCTTTTTGTGTCTCCGCATACCGCAGCACGCGACATAGCATTGCAGACGATAAATGTAACCGTCTCAGAGAGAAAAGCGGCCAATGTGACGATCTCGATTTAAGTCGATTCGATAACAAATGACGATAACGGACGGATTTCTCAGGTTTTTACACCATATGAACACTTTTCACATTCTCCCGTGCAACGCGGCTGCTAGTCCTCCTTTCATGCAAAATCTTAAGGTCCTAGGTCTTATCCAAGCCACCAAAGCCGGCTAAAAAGTGAATAATCGATAATATAAACTTGAATTGTACTACTTCTTACTGGCTATTACTTCAACTTAGAAGCTTCTTCTGTGTTCTACTATGGTGCTTTTAGTGTGCCCGCATACCGCAGCACGCGACATAGCTTTGGAGACGATAAATGTAACCGTTTCAGAGAGAAGAGCGGCCAATGTGACGATCTGGCCTTAAATCGATTCGATAACAAATGACGAAAACGGACGGATTTCTCAGGTTTTTACTACATATGAACACTTTTCACATTCTCCCGTGCAACGCGGCTGCTAGTCTTCCTTTCATGCAAAATCTTAAGGTCCTAAGTCATGTCCAAGCGACCAAAGTCGGCATAAAAGTGATTAGTCGACAACTAAAACATAAATAGTACTACTTCTTACTGGCTATTACTTCAACTTAAAAGCTTCTTCTGTGTTCCACTATGGTGCTTTTAGTGTTCCCGCATACCGCAGCACGCGACATAGCTTTGCAGACGATAAATGTAACCGTTTCAGAGAGAAGAGCGGCCAAAGTGACGATCTGGCTTTAAATCGATTCGATAACAAGTGACGAAAACGGAAGGATTTCTCAGTTTTTTACTACATATGAACTCTTTTCACATTCTCCCGTGCAACGCGGCTGCTAGTCTTCCTTTCATGCAAACTCTTAAGGTCCTAAGTCATGTCGAAGCCACCAAAGCCGGCTAAAAAGTGGTTAATCGACAACTAAAACTTAAATAGTACTACTTCTTACTGGCTATTACTTCAATTTAGAAGCTTCTTCTGTGTTCTAATATGGTGCTTTTAGTGTCTCCGCATACCGCAGCACGCGACATAGCTTTGCTGACGATAAATGTAACCGTCTCAGAGAGAAAAGCGGCCAATGTGACGATCTGGCTTTAAGTCGTTTCGATAACAAATGACGAAAACGGACGGATTTCTCAGGTTTTTACTCCATATGAACACTTTTCACATACTCCCGTGCAACGCGGCTGCTAGTCCACCTTTCATGCAAAATCTTAAGGTCCTAGGTCTTATCCAAGCCACCAAAGCCGGCTAAAAAGTGAATAATCTATAATTAAAACTTGAATTGAACTACTTCTTACTGGCTATTGCTTCAACTTAGAAGCTTCTTCTGTGTTCTACTATGGTGCTTTTAGTGTCTCCGTATACGGCAGCACGCGACATTGCTTTGCAGACGATAAATGTAACCGTCTCAGAGAGAAAAGCGGCCAATGTGACGATCTGGCTTTAAGTGGATTCGATAACAAATACGAAACCGGACGGATTTCCCAGGTTTTTACTACATATTAACACTTTTCACATTCTCCCGTGCAACGCGGCTGCTAGTCCTCCTTTCATGCAAAATCTTAAGGTCCTAGGTCATGTCCAAGCCACCAAAGGCGGCTAAAAAGTGAATAGTCGACAACTAAAACTTGAATTGTACTACTTCTTACTGGCTATTACTTCAACTTAGAAGCTTCTTCTGTGTTCTACTATGGTGATTTTAGTGTGCCCGCATACCGCAGCACGCGACATAGCTTTGCAGACGATAAATGTAACCGTTTCAGAGAGAAGAGCGGCCAATGTGACGATCTGGCTTTAAATCGATTCGATAACAAATGACGAAAACGGACGGATTTCTCAGGTTTTTACTACATATGAACACTTTTCACATTCTCCCGTGCAACGCGGCTGCTAGTCCTCCTTTCATGCAAAATCTTAAGGTCCTAAGTCATGTCCAAGCGACCAAAGCCGGCATAAAAGTGATTAGTCGACAACTAAAACATAAATAGTACTACTTCTTACTGGCTATTACTTCTATTTAGAAGCTTCTTCTGTGTTCTAATATGGTGCTTTTAGTGTCTCCGCATACCGCAGCACGCGACATAGCTTTGCAGGCGATAAATGTAACCGTCTCAGAGAGAAAAGCGGCCAATGTGACGATCTAGCTTTAAGTCGATTCGATAACAAATGACGATAACGGACGGATTTCTCAGGTTTTTACTTCATATGAACACTTTTCACATTCTCCCGTGCAACGCGGCTGCTAGTCTTCCTTTCATGCAAAATCTTAAGGTCCTAGGTCTTATCCAAGCCAAAAAAGCCGGCTAAAAAGAGAATAATCGATAATTAAAACTTGAATTGTACTACTTCTTACTGGCTATTACTTCAACTTAGAAACTTCTTCTGTGTTCTACTATGGTGCTTTTAGTGTTCCCGCTTACCGCAGCACGCGACATAGCTTTGCAGACGATAAAAGTAACCGTCTCAGAGAGAAAAGCGGCCAATGTGACGATCTCGCTTTAAGTCGATTCGATAACAAATGACGATAACGGACGGATTTCTCAGGTTTTTACACCACATGAACACTTTTCACATTCTCCAGTGCAACGCGGCTGCTAGTCCTCCTTTCATGCAAAATCTTAAGGTCCTAGGTCTTATCCAAGCCACCAAAGCCGGCTAAAAAGTGAATAATCGATAATATAAACTTGAATTGTACTACTTCTTACTGGCTATTACTTCAACTTAGAAGCTTCTTCTGTGTTCTACTATGGTGCTTTTAGTGTGCCCGCATACCGCAGCACGCGACATAGCTTTGGAGACGATAAATGTAACCGTTTCAGAGAGAAGAGCGGCCAATGTGACGATCTGGCTTTAAATCGATTCGATAACAAATGACGAAAACGGACGGATTTCTCAGGTTTTTACTACATATGAACACTTTTCACATTCTCCCGTGCAACGCGGCTGCTAGTCCTCCTTTCATGCAAAATCTTAAGGTCCTAGGTCTTATCCAAGCCACCAAAGCCGGCTAAAAGGTGAATAATCTATAATTAAAACTTGAATTGAACTACTTCTTACTGGCTATTGCTTCAACTTAGAAGCTTCTTCTGTGTTCTACTATGGTGCTTTAAGTGTCTCCGTATACGGCAGCACGCGACATAGCTTTTTAGACGATAAATGTAACTGTCTCAGAGAGAAAAGCGGCCAATGTGACGATCTGGCTTTAAGTGGATTCGATAACAAATACGAAACCGGACGGATGTCCCAGGTTTTTACTACATATGAAAACTTTTCACATTCTCCTGTGCAACGCGGCTGCTAGTCCTCCTTTCATGCAAAATCTTAAGGTCCTAGGTCATGTCCAAGCCACCAAAGCCGGCTAAAAAGTGAATAATCGACAACTAAAACTTGAATTGTACTACTTCTTACTGGCTATTACTTCAATTTAGAAGCTTCTTCTGTGTTCTAATATGGTGCTTTTAGTGTCTCCGCATACCGCAGTACGCGACATAGCTTTGCAGACGATAAATGTAACCGTTTCAGAGAGAAGAGCGGCCAATGTAACGATCTGGCTTTAAATCGATTCGATAACAAGTGACGAAAACGGAAGGATTTCTCAGGTTTTTACTACATATGAACTCTTTTCACATTCTCCCGTGCAACGCGGCTGCTAGTCTTCCTTTCATGCAAACTCTTAAGGTCCTAAGTCATGTCGAAGCCACCATAGCCGGCTAAAAAGAGAACAATCGATAATTAAAACTTGAATTGTACTACTTCTTACTGGCTATTACTTCAACTTAGAAACTTCTTCTGTGTTCTACTATGGTGCTTTTAGTGTTCCCGCTTACCGCAGCACGCGACATTGCTTTGCAGACCATAAATGTAACCGTCTTAGAGAGAAAATCGGCCAATGTGACGATCTCGCTTTAAGTCGATTCGATAACAAATGACGATAACGGACGGATTTCTCAGGTTTTTACACCATATGAACACTTTTCACATTCTCCCGTGCAACGCGGCTGCTAGTCCTCCTTTCATGCAAAATCTTAAGGTCCTAGGTCTTATCCAAGCCACCTAAGCCGGCTAAAAAGTGAATAATCGATAATATAAACTTGAATTGTACTACTTCTTACTGGCTATTACTTCAACTTAGAAGCTTCTTCTGTGTTCTACTATGGTGCTTTTAGTGTGCCCGCATACCGCAGCACGCGACATAGCTTTGGAGACGATAAATGTAACCGTTTCAGAGAGAAGAGCGGCCAATGTGACGATCTGGCTTTAAATCGATTCGATAACAAATGACGAAAACGGACGGATTTCTCAGGTTTTTACTACATATGAACACTTTTCACATTCTCCCGTGCAACGCGGCTGCTAGTCCTCCATTCATGCAGAATCTTAAGGTCCTAGGTCATGTTCAAACCACCAAAGACGGCTAAAAAGTTAATAATCGATAACTAAAACTTGAATTGTACTACTTCTTACTGGCTATTACTTCAACTTAGAAGCTTCTTCTGTATTCTACTATTGTGCTTTTAGTGTTTCCGCATACCGCAGCACGCGACATAGCTTTGCAGACAATAAATGTAACCGTCTCAGAGAGAAAAGCGGCCAATGTGACGATCTGGCTTTAAGTCGATTCAATAACAAATGACGATAACGGACGGATTTCTCAGGTTTTTACTACATATGAACACTTTTCACATTCTCCCGTGCAACGCGGCTGCTAGTCCTCCTTTCATGCAAAATCTTAAGGTCCTAGGTCATGTCCAAGCCACCAAAGCCGGCTAAAAAGTGAATAATCGACAACTAAAACTTGAATTGTACTACTTCTTACTGGCTATTACTTCAACTTAGAAGTTTCTTCTGTGTTCTAATATGGTGCTTTTTGTGTCTCCGCATACCGCAGCACGCGACATAGCATTGCAGACGATAAATGTAACCGTCTCAGAGAGAAAAGCGGCCAATGTGACGATCTCGCTTTAAATCGATTCGATAACAAATGACGAAAACGGACGGATTTCTCAGGTTTTTACACCATATGAACACTTTTCACATTCTCCCGTGCAACGCGGCTGCTAGTCCTCCTTTCATGCAAAATCTTAAGGTCCTAGGTCTTATCCAAGCCACCAAAGCCGGCTAAAAAAGTGAATAATCGATAATATAAACTTGAATTGTACTACTTCTTACTGGCTATTACTTCAATTTAGAAGCTTCTTCTGTGTTCTAATATGGTGCTTTTAGTGTCTCCGCATACCGCAGCACGCGACATAGCTTTGCAGACGATAAATGTAACCGTTTCAGAGAGAAGAGCGGCCAATGTGACGATCTGGCTTTAAATCGATTCGATAACAAGTGACGAAAACGGAAGGATTTCTCAGGTTTTTAATACATATGAACTCTTTTCACATTCTCCCGTGCAACGCGGCTGCTAGTCTTCCTTTCATGCAAACTCTTAAGGTCCTAAGTCATGTCGAAGCCACCAAAGCCGGCTAAAAAGTGGTTAATCGACAACTAAAACTTAAATAGTACTACTTCTTACTGGCTATTACTTCAATTTAGAAGCTTCTTCTGTGTTCTAATACGGTGCTTTTAGTGTCTCCGCAGACCGCAGCACGCGACATAGCTTTGCTGACGATAAATGTAACCGTCTCAGAGAGAAAAGCGGCCAATGTGACGATCTGGCTTTAAGTCGTTTCGATAACAAATGACGAAAACGGACGGATTTCTCAGGTTTTTACTACATATGAACTCTTTTTACATTCTCCCATGCAACGCGGCTGCTAGTCCTCCATTCATGCAGAATCTTAAGGTCCTAGGTCATGTTCAAACCACCAAAGACGGCTAAAAAGTTAATAATCGATAACCAAAACTTGAATTGTACTACTTCTTACTGGCTATTACTTCAACTTAGAAGCTTCTTCTGTATTCTACTATTGTGCTTTTAGTGTTTCCGCATACCGCAGCACGCGACATAGCTTTGCAGACAATAAATGTAACCGTCTCAGAGAGAAAAGCGGCCAATGTGACGATCTGGCTTTAAGTCGATTCAATAACAAATGACGATAACGGACGGATTTCTCAGGTTTTTACTACATATGAACACTTTTCACATTCTCCCGTGCAACGCGGCTGCTAGTCCTCCTTTCATTCAAAATCTTAAGGTCCAAGGTCTTATCCAAGCCACCAAAGCCGGCTAAAAGGTGAATAATCTATAATTAAAACTTGAATTGAACTACTTCTTACTGGCTATTGCTTCAACTTAGAAGCTTCTTCTGTATTCTACTATGGTGCTTTAAGTGTCTCCGTATACGGCAGCACGCGACATAGCTTTTTAGACGATAAATGTAACCGTCTCAGAGAGAAAAGCGGCCAATGTGACGATCTGGCTTTAAATCGATTCGATAACAAGTGACGAAAACGGAAGGATTTCTCAGGTTTTTACTACATATGAACTCTTTTCACATTCTCCCGTGCAACGCGGCTGCTAGTCTTCCTTTCATGCAAACTCTTAAGGTCCTAAGTCATGTCGAAGCCACCATAGCCGGCTAAAAAGAGAACAATCGATAATTAAAACTTGAATTGTACTACTTCTTACTGGCTATTACTTCAACTTAGAAACTTCTTCTGTGTTCTACTATGGTGCTTTTAGTGTTCCCGCTTACCGCAGCACGCGACATTGCTTTGCAGACGATAAATGTAACCGTCTTAGAGAGAAAATCGGCCAATGTGACGATCTCGCTTTAAGTCGATTCGATAACAAATGACGATAACGGACGGATTTCTCAGGTTTTTACACCATATGAACACTTTTCACATTCTCCCGTGCAACGCGGCTGCTAGTCCTCCTTTCATGCAAAATCTTAAGGTCCTAGGTCTTATCCAAGCCACCAAAGCCGGCTAAAAAATGAATAATCGATAATATAAACTTGAATTGTACTACTTCTTACTGGCTATTACTTCAATTTAGAAGCTTCTTCTGTGTTCTAATATGGTGCTTTTAGTGTCTCCGCATACCGCAGCACGCGACATAGCTTTGCAGACGATAAATGTAACCGTTTCAGAGAGAAGAGCGGCCAATGTGACGATCTGGCTTTAAATCGATTCGATAACAAGTGACGAAAACGGAAGGATTTCTCAGGTTTGTACTACATATGAACTCTTTTCACATTCTCCCGTGCAACGCGGCTGCTAGTCTTCCTTTCATGCAAACTCTTAAGGTCCTAAGTCATGTCGAAGCCACCAAAGCCGGCTAAAAAGTGGTTAATCGACAACTAAAACTTAAATAGTACTACTTCTTACTGGCTATTACTTCAATTTAGAAGCTTCTTCTGTGTTCTAATATGGTGCTTTTAGTGTCTCCGCATACCGCAGCACGCGACATAGCTTTGCTGACGATAAATGTAACCGTCTCAGAGAGAAAAGCGGCCAATGTGACGATCTGGCTTTAAGTCGTTTCGATAACAAATGACGAAAACGGACGGATTTCTCAGGTTTTTACTACATACGAACACTTTTCACATTCTCCCATGCAACGCGGCTGCTAGTCCTCCATTAATGCAGAATCTTATGGTCCTAGGTCATGTTCAAACCACCAAAGCCGGCTAAAAAGTGAATAATCGATAACCAAAACTTGAATTGTACTACTTCTTACTGGCTATTACTTCAACTTAGAAGCTTCTTCTGTATTCTACTATTGTGCTTTTAGTGTTTCCGCATACCGCAGCACGCGACATAGCTTTGCAGACAATAAATGTAACCGTCTCAGAGAGAAAAGCGGCCAATGTGACGATCTGGCTTTAAGTCGATTCAATAACAAATGACGATAACGGACGGATTTCTCAGGTTTTTACTCCATATGAACACTTTTCACATTCTCCCGTGCAACGCGGCTGCTAGTCCTCCTTTCATGCAAAATCTTAAGGTCCAAGGTCTTATCCAAGCCACCAAAGCCGGCTAAAAGGTGAATAATCTATAATTAAAACTTGAATTGAACTACTTCTTACTGGCTATTGCTTCAACTTAGAAGCTTCTTCTGTGTTCTACTATGGTGCTTTAAGTGTCTCCGTATACGGCAGCACGCGACATAGCTTTTTAGACGATAAATGTAACCGTCTCAGAGAGAAAAGCGGCCAATGTGACGATCTGGCTTTAAGTGGATTCGATAACAAATACGAAACCGGACGGATTTCCCAGGTTTTTACTACATATGAACACTTTTCACATTCTCCCGTGCAACGCGGCTGCTAGTCCTCCTTTCATGCAAAATCTTAAGGTCCTAGGTCATGTCCAAGCCACCAAAGCCGGTTAAAAAGTGAATAATCGACAACTAAAACTTGAATTGTACTACTTCTTACTGGCTATTACTTCAACTTAGAAGTTTCTTCTGTGTTCTAATATGGTGCTTTTTGTGTCTCCGCATACCGCAGCACGCGACATAGCATTGCAGACGATAAATGTAACCGTCTCAGAGAGAAAAGCGGCCAATGTGACGATCTCGCTTTAAGTCGATTCGATAACAAATGACGAAAACGGACGGATTTCTCAGGTTTTTACACCATATGAACACATTTCACATTCTCCCGTGCAACGCGGCTGCTAGTCCTCCTTTCATGCAAAATCTTAAGGTCCTAGGTCTTATCCAAGCCACCAAAGCCGGCTAAAAAAGTGAATAATCGATAATACACTCCTGGAAATTGAAATAAGAACACCGTGAATTCATTGTCCCAGGAAGGGGAAACTTTATCGACACATTCCTGGGGTCAGATACATCACATGATCACACTGACAGAACCACAGGCATATAGACACAGGCAACAGAGCATGCACAATGTTGGCACTAGTACAGTGTATATCCACCTTTCGCAGAAATGCAGGCTGCTATTCTCCCATGGAGACGATCGTAGAGATGCTCGATGTAGTCCTGTGGAACGGCTTGCCATGCCATTTCCACCTGGCGCCTCAGTTGGACCAGCGGTCGTGCTGGACGTGCAGACCGCGTGAGACGACGCTTCATCCAGTCCCAAACACGCTCAATGGGGGACAGATCCGGAGATCTTGATGGCCAGGGTAGTTGACTTACACCTTCTAGAACACGTTGGGTGGCACGCGATACATGCGGACGTGCATTGTCCTGTTGGAACAGCAAGTTCCCTTGCCGGTCTAGTAATGGTAGAACGATGGGTTCGATGACGGTTTGGATGTACCGTGCACTATTCAGTGTCCCCTCGACGATCACCAGAGGTGTACGGCCAGTGTAGGAGATCGCTCCCCACACCATGATGCCGGGTGTTGGCCCTGTGTGCCTCGGTCGTATGCAGTCCTGATTTTGGCGCTAACCTGCACGACGCCAAACACGCATACGACCATCATTGGCACCAAGGCAGAAGTGACTCTCATCACTGAAGACGACACGTCTCCATTCGTCCCTCCATTCACACCTGTCGCGACACTACTGGAGGCGGGCTGCACGATGTTGGGGCGTGAGCGGAAGACGGCCTAACGGGGTTGCGGTACCGTAGCCCAGCATCATGGAGACGGTTGCGAATGGTCCTCGCCGATACCCCAGGAGCAACAGTGTCCCTAATATGCTGGGAAGTGGCGGTGCGGTCCCCTACGGCACTGCGTAGGATCCTACGGTCTTGGCGTGTATCCGTGCGTCGCTGCGGTCCGGTCCCAGGTCGACGGGCACGTGCACCTTCCGCCGACCACTGGCGACAACATCGATGTACTGTGGAGACCTCACGCCCCACGTGTTGAGCAATTCGGCGGTACGTCCACCCGGCCTCCCGCATGCCCACTATACGCCCTCGCTGAAAGTCCGTCAACTGCACATACGGTTCACGTCCACGCTGTCGCGGCATGCTACCAGTGTTAAAGACTGCGATGGAGCTCCGTATGCCACGGCAAACTGGCTGACACTGACGGCGGAGGTGCACAAATGCTGCGCAGCTAGCGCCATTCGACGGCCAACACCGCGGTTCCTGGTGTGTCCGCTGTGCCGTGCGTGTGATCATTGCTTGTACAGCCCTCTCGCAGTGTCCGGAGCAAGTATGGTGGGTCTGACACACCGGTGTCAATGTGTTCTTTTTTCCATTTCCAGGAGTGTATAAACTTGAATTGTACTACTTCTTACTGGCTATTACTTCAACTTAGAAGCTTCTTCTGTGTTCTACTATGGTGATTTTAGTGTGCCCGCATACCGCAGCACGCGACATAGCTTTGCAGACGATAAATGTAACCGTTTCAGAGAGAAGAGCGGCCAATGTGACGATCTGGCTTTAAATCGATTCGATAACAAATGACGAAAACGGACGGATTTCTCAGGTTTTTACTACATTTGAACACTTTTCACATTCTCCCGTGCAACGCGGCTGCTAGTCCTCCTTTCATGCAAAATCTTAAGGTCCTAAGTCATGTCCAAGCGACCAAAGCCGGCATAAAAGTGATTAGTCGACAACTAAAACATAAATAGTACTACTTCTTACTGGCTATTACTTCAATTTAGAAGCTTCTTCTGTGTTCTAATATGGTGCTTTTAGTGTCTCCGCATACCGCAGCACGCGACATAGCTTTGCAGGCGATAAATGTAACCGTCTCAGAGAGAAAAGCGGCCAATGTGACGATCTGGCTTTAAGTAGATTCGATAACAAATGACGATAACGGACGGATTTCTCAGGTTTTTACTTCATATGAACACTTTTCACATTCTCCCGTGCAACGCGGCTGCTAGTCTTCCTTTCATGCAAAATCTTAAGGTCCTAGGTCTTATCCAAGCCACCAAAGCCGGCTAAAAAGTGAATAATCGATAATTAAAACTTGAATTGTACTACTTCTTACTGGCTATTACTTCAACTTAGAAATTTCTTCTGTGTTCTACTATGGTGCTATTAGTGTTCCCGCATACCGCAGCACGCGACATAGCTTTGCAGACGATAAATGTAACCGTCTCAGAGAGAAAAGCGGCCAATGTGACGATCTCGCTTTAAGTCGATTCGATAACAAATGACGATAACGGACGGATTTCTCAGGTTTTTACACCATATGAACACTTTTCACATTCTCCCGTGCAACGCGGCTGCTAGTCCTCCTTTCATGCAAAATCTTAAGGTCCTAGGTCTTATCCAAGCCACCAAAGCCGGCTAAAAAGTGAATAATCGATAATATAAACTTGAATTGTACTACTTCTTACTGGCTATTACTTCAACTTAGAAGCTTCTTCTGTGTTCTACTATGGTGCTTTTAGTGTGCCCGCATACCACAGCACGCAACATAGCTTTGGAGACGATAAATGTAACCGTTTCAGAGAGAAGAGCGGCCAATGTGACGATCTGGCTTTAAATCGATTCGATAACAAATGACGAAAACGGACGGATTTCTCAGGTTTTTACTACATATGAACACTTTTCACATTCTCCCATGCAACGCGGCTGCTAGTCTTCCTTTCATGCAAAATCTTAAGGTCCTAAGTCATGTCCAAGCGACCAAAGCCGGCATAAAAGTGATTAGTCGACAACTAAAACATAAATAGTACTACTTCTTACTGGCTATTACTTCAACTTAAAAGCTTCTTCTGTGTTCCACTATGGTGCTTTTAGTGTTCCCGCATACCGCAGCACGCGACATAGCTTTGCAGACGATAAATGTAACCGTTTCAGAGAGAAGAGCGGCCAATGTGACGATCTGGCTTTAAATCGATTCGATAACAAATGACGAAAACGGAAGGATTTCTCAGGTTTTTACTACATATGAACTCTTTTCACATTCTCCCGTGCAACGCGGCTGCTAGTCTTCCTTTCATGCAAACTCTTAAGGTCCTAAGTCATGTCGAAGCCACCAAAGCCGGCTAAAAAGTGGTTAATCGACAACTAAAACTTAAATAGTACTACATGTTACTGGCTATTACTTCAATTTAGAAGCTTCTTCTGTGTTCTAATATGGTGCTTTTAGTGTCTCCGCATACCGCAGCACGCGACATAGCTTTGCTGACGATAAATGTAACCGTCTCAGAGAGAAAAGCGGCCAATGTGACGATCTGGCTTTAAGTCGTTTCGATAACAAATGACGAAAACGGACGGATTTCTCAGGTTTTTACTACATATGAACACTTTTCACATTCTCCCATGCAACGCGGCTGCTAGTCCTCCATTCATGCAGAATCTTAAGGTCCTAGGTCATGTTCAAACCACCAAAGACGGCTAAAAAGTTAATAATCGATAACTAAAACTTGAATTGTACTACTTCTTACTGGCTATTACTTCAACTTAGAAGTTTCTTCTGTGATCTAATATGGTGCTTTTTGTGTCTCCGCATACCGCAGCACGCGACATAGCATTGCAGACGATAAATGTAACCGTCTCAGAGAGAAAAGCGGCCAATGTGACGATCTCGCTTTAAGTCGATTCGATAACAAATGACGATAACGGACGGATTTCTCAGGTTTTTACACCATATGAACACTTTTCACATTCTCCCGTGCAACGCGGCTGCTAGTCCTATTTTCATGCAAAATCTTAAGGTCCTAGGTCTTATCCAAGCCACCAAAGCCGGCTAAAAAGTGAATAATCGATAATATAAACTTGAATTGTACTACTCCTTACTGGCTATTACTTCAACTTAGAAGCTTCTTCTGTGTTCTACTATGGTGCTTTTAGTGTGCCCGCAAACCGCAGCACGCGACATAGCTTTGCAGACGATAAATGTAACCGTTTCAGAGAGAAGAGCGGCCAATGTGACGATCTGGCTTTAAGTCGATTCGATAACAAATGACGACAACGGACGGATTTCTCAGGTTTTTACTACATATGAACACTTTTCACATTCTCCCGTGCAACGCGGCTGCTAGTCTTCCTTTCATGCAAAATCTTAAGGTCCTAAGTCATGTCGAAGCGACCAAAGCCGATATAAAAGTGATTAGTCGACAACTAAAACATAAATAGTACTACTTCTTACTGGCTATTACTTCAATTTAGAAGCTTCTTCTGTGTTCTAATATGGTGCTTTTAGTGTCTCCGCATACCGCAGCACGCGACATAGCTTTGCAGGCGATAAATGTAACCGTCTCAGAGAGAAAAGCGGCCAATGTGACGATCTGGCTTTAAGTCGATTCGATAACAAATGACGATAACGGACGGATTTATCAGGTTTTTACTTCATATGAACACTTTTCACATTCTCCCGTGCAACGCGGCTGCTAGTCTTCCTTTCATGCAAAATCTTAAGGTCCTAGGTCTTATCCAAGCCACCAAAGCCGGCTAAAAAGTGAATAATCGATAATTAAAACTTGAATTGTACTACTTCTTACTGGCTATTACTTCAACTTAGAAACGTCTTCTGTGTTCTACTATGGTGCTTTTAGTGTTCCCGCATACCGCAGCACGCGACATAGCTTTTCAGACGATAAATGTAACCGTCTCAGAGAGAAAAGCGGCCAATGTGACGATCTCGCTTTAAGTCGATTCGATAACAAATGACGATAACGGACGGATTTCTCAGGTTTTTACTCCATATGAACACTTTTCACATTCTCCCGTGCAACGCGGCTGCTAGTCCTCCTTTCATGCAAAATCTTAAGGTCCTAGGTCTTATCCAAGCCACCAAAGCCGGCTAAAAAGTGAATAATCGATAATATAAACTTGAATTGTACTACTTCTTACTGGCTATTACTTCAACTTAGAAGCTTCTTCTGTGTTCTACTATGGTGCTTTTAGTGTGCCCGCATACCGCAGCACGCGACATAGCTTTGCAGACGATAAATGTAACCGTCTCAGAGAGAAAAGCGGCCAATGTGACGATCTCGCTTTAAGTCGATTCGATAACAAATGACGATAACGGACGGATTTCTCAGGTTTTTACACCATATGAACACTTTTCACATTCTCCCGTGCAACGCGGCTGCTAGTCCTCCTTTCATGCAAAATCTTAAGGTCCTAGGTCTTATCTAAGCCACCAAAGCCGGCTAAAAAGTGAATAATCGATAATATAAACTTGAATTGTACTACTTCTTACTGGCTATTACTTCAACTTAGAAGCTTCTTCTGTGTTCTACTATGGTGCTTTTAGTGTGCCCGCATACCGCAGCACGCGACATAGCTTTGCAGACGATAAATGTAACCGTTTCAGAGAGAAGAGCGGCCAATGTGACGATCTGGCTTTAAATCGATTCGATAACAAATGACGAAAACGGACGGATTTCTCAGGTTTTTACTACATATGAACACTTTTCACATTCTCCCGTGCAACGCGGCTGCTAGTCTTCCTTTCATGCAAAATCTTAAGGTCCTAAGTCATGTCCAAGCCACCAAAGCCGGAGAAAAAGTGATTAGTCGACAACTAAAACTTAAATAGTACTACTTCTTACTGGCTATTACTTCAATTTAGAAGCTTCTTCTGTATTCTAATATGGTGCTTTTAGTGTCTCCGCAGACCGCAGCACGCGGCATAGCTTTGCTGACGATAAATGTAACCGTCTCAGAGAGAAAAGCGGCCAATGTGACGATCTGGCTTTAAGTCGTTTCGATAACTTCAACTTAGAAGCTTCTTCTGTGTTCTACTATGGTGCTTTTAGTGTGCCCGCATACCGCAGCACGCGACATAGCTTTGCAGACGATAAATGTAACCGTTTCAGAGAGAAGAGCGGCCAATGTGACGATCTGGCTTTAAATCGATTCGATAACAAATGACGAAAACGGACGGATTTCTCAGGTTTTTACTACATATGAACACTTTTCACATTCTCCCGTGCAACGCGGCTGCTAGTCTTCCTTTCATGCAAAATCTTAAGGTCCTAAATCATGTCCAAGCCACCAAAGCCGGAGAAAAAGTGATTAGTCGACAACTAAAACTTAAATAGTACTACTTCTTACTGGCTATTACTTCAATTTAGAAGCTTCTTCTGTGTTCTAATATGGTGCTTTTAGTGTCTCCGCAGACCGCAGCTCGCGACATAGCTTTGCTGACGATAAATGTAACCGTCTCAGAGAGAAAAGCGGCCAATGTGACGATCTGGCTTTAAGTCGTTTCGATAACAAATGACGAAAACGGACGGATTTCTCAGGTTTTTACTACATATGAACACTTTTCACATTCTCCCATGCAACGCGGCTGCTAGTCCTCCTTTCATGCAGAATCTTAAGGTCCTAGGTCATGTTCAAAACACCAAAGACGGCTAAAAAGTTAATAATCGATAACTAAAACTTGAATTGTACTACTTCTTACTGGCTATTACTTCAACTTAGAAGCTTCTTCTGTGTTCTACTATGGTGCTTTTAGTGTGCGCGCATACCGCAGCACGCGACATAGCTTTGGAGACGATAAATGTAACCGTTTCAGAGAGAAGAGCGGCCAATGTGACGATCTGGCTTTAAATCGATTCGATAACAAATGACGAAAACGGACGGATTTCTCAGGTTTTTACTACATATGAACACTTTTCACATTCTCCCGTGCAACGCGGCTGCTAGTCTTCCTTTCATGCAAAATCTTAAGGTCCTAAGTCATGTCCAAGCGACCAAAGCCGGCATAAAAGTGATTAGTCGACAACTAAAACATAAATAGTACTACTTCTTACTGGCTATTACTTCAAGTTAGAAGCTTCTTCTGTGTTCTACTATGGTGCTTTTAGTGTTCCCGCATACCGCAGCACGCGACATAGCTTTGCAGACGATAAATGTAACCGTTTCAGAGAGAAGAGCGGCCAATGTGACGATCTGGCTTTAAATCGATTCGATAACAAATGACGAAAACGGAAGGATTTCTCAGGTTTTTACTACATATGAACTCTTTTCACATTCTCCCGTTTAACGCGGCTGCTAGTCTTCCTTTCATGCAAACTCTTAAGGTCCTAAGTCATGTCGAAGCCACCAAAGCCGGCTAAAAAGTGGTTAATCGACAACTAAAACTTAAATAGTACTACTTCTTACTGGCTATTACTTCAATTTAGAAGCTTCTTCTGTGTTCTAATATGGTGCTTTTAGTGTCTCCGCATACCGCAGCACGCGACATAGCTTTCCTGACGATAAATGTAACCGTCTCAGAGAGAAAAGCGGCCAATGTGACGATCTGGCTTTAAGTCGTTTCGATAACAAATGACGAAAACGGACGGATTTCTCAGGTTTTTACTACATATGAACACTTTTCACATTCTCCCATGCAACGCGGCTGCTAGTCCTCCATTCATGCAGAATCTTAAGGTCCTAGGTCATGTTCAAACCACCAAAGACGGCTAAAAAGTTAATAATCGATAACTAAAACTTGAATTGTACTACTTCTTACTGGCTATTACTTCAACTTAAAAGCTTCTTCTGTGTTCTACTATGGTGCTTTTAGTGTGCGCGCATACCGCAGCACGCGACATAGCTTTGGAGACGATAAATGTAACCGTTTCAGAGAGAAGAGCGGCCAATGTGACGATCTGGCTTTAAATCGATTCGATAACAAATGACGAAAACGGACGGATTTCTCAGGTTTTTACTACATATGAACACTTTTCACATTCTCCCGTGCAACGCGGCTGCTAGTCTTCCTTTCATGCAAAATCTTAAGGTCCTAAGTCATGTCCAAGCGACCAAAGCCGGCATAAAAGTGATTAGTCGACAACTAAAACATAAATAGTACTACTTCTTACTGGCTATTACTTCAAGTTAGAAGCTTCTTCTGTGTTCTACTATGGTGCTTTTAGTGTTCCCGCATACCGCAGCACGCGACATAGCTTTGCAGACGATAAATGTAACCGTTTCAGAGAGAAGAGCGGCCAATGTGACGATCTGGCTTTAAATCGATTCGATAACAAATGACGAAAACGGAAGGATTTCTCAGGTTTTTACTACATATGAACTCTTTTCACATTCTCCCGTTTAACGCGGCTGCTAGTCTTCCTTTCATGCAAACTCTTAAGGTCCTAAGTCATGTCGAAGCCACCAAAGCCGGCTAAAAAGTGGTTAATCGACAACTAAAACTTAAATAGTACTACTTCTTACTGGCTATTACTTCAATTTAGAAGCTTCTTCTGTGTTCTAATATGGTGCTTTTAGTGTCTCCGCATACCGCAGCACGCGACATAGCTTTCCTGACGATAAATGTAACCGTCTCAGAGAGAAAAGCGGCCAATGTGACGATCTGGCTTTAAGTCGTTTCGATAACAAATGACGAAAACGGACGGATTTCTCAGGTTTTTACTACATATGAACACTTTTCACATTCTCCCATGCAACGCGGCTGCTAGTCCTCCATTCATGCAGAATCTTAAGGTCCTAGGTCATGTTCAAACCACCAAAGACGGCTAAAAAGTTAATAATCGATAACTAAAACTTGAATTGTACTACTTCTTACTGGCTATTACTTCAACTTAGAAGCTTCTTCTGTATTCTACTATTGTGCTTTTAGTGTTTCCGCATACCGCAGCACGCGACATAGCTTTGCAGACAATAAATGTAACCGTCTCAGAGAGAAAAGCGGCCAATGTGACGATCTGGCTTTAAGTCGATTCAATAACAAATGACGATAACGGACGGATTTCTCAGGTTTTTACTACATATGAACACTTTTCACATTCTCCCGTGCAACGCGGCTGCTAGTCCTCCTTTCATGCAAAATCTTAAGGTCCAAGGTCTTATCCAAGCCACCAAAGCCGGCTAAAAAGTGAATAATCGATAATATAAACTTGAATTGAACTACTTCTTACTGGCTATTGCTTCAACTTAGAAGCTTGTTCTGTGTTCTACTATGGTGCTTTAAGTGTCTCCGTATACGGCAGCACGCGACATAGCTTTGCAGACGATAAATGTAACCGTCTCAGAGAGAAAAGCGGCCAATGTGACGATCTGGCTTTAAATGGATTCGATAACAAATACGAAACCGGACGCATTTCCCAGGTTTTTACTACATATGAACACTTTTCACATTCTCCCGTGCAACGCGGCTGCTAGTCCTCCTTTCATGCAAAATCTTAAGGTCCTAGGTCATGTCCAAGCCACCAAAGCCGGCTAAAAAGTGAATAATCGACAACTAAAACTTGAATTGTACTACTTCTTACTGGCTATTACTTCAACTTAGAAGCTTCTTCTGTATTCTACTATGGTGCTTTTAGTGTGCCCGCATACCGCAACACGCGACATAGCTTTGCAGACGATAAATGTAACCGTTTCAGAGAGAAGAGCGGCCAATGTGACGATCTGGCTTTAAATCGATTCGATAACAAATGACGAAAACGGACGGATTTCTCAGGTTTTTACTACATATGAACACTTTTCACATTCTCCCGTGCAACGCGGCTGCTAGTCTTCCTTTCATGCAAAATCTTAAGGTCCTAAGTCATGTCCAAGCGACCAAAGCCGGCATAAAAGTGATTAGTCGACAACTAAAACATAAATAGTACTACTTCTTACTGGCTATTACTTCAATTTAGAAGCTTCTTCTGTGTTCTAATATGGTGCTTTTAGTGTCTCCGCATACCGCAGCACGCGACATAGCTTTGCAGGCGATAAATGTAACCGTCTCAGAGAGAAAAGCGGCCAATGTGACGATCTGGCTTTAAGTCGATTCGATAACAAATGACGATAACGGACGGATTTCTCAGGTTTTTACTCCATATGAACACTTTTCACATTCTCCCGTGCAACGCGGCTGCTAGTCCTCCTTTCATGCAAAATCTTAAGGTCCTAGGTCTTATCCAAGTCACCAAAGCCGACTAAAAAGTGAATAATCGATAATATAAACTTGAATTGTACTACTTCTTACTGGCTATTACTTCAACTTAGAAGCTTCTTCTGTGTTCTACTATGGTGCTTTTAGTGTGCCCGCATACCGCAGCACGCGACATAGCTTTGCAGGCGATAAATGTAACCGTTTCAGAGAGAAGAGCGGCCAATGTGACGATCTGGCTTTAAATCGATTCGATAACAAATGACGAAAACGGACGGATTTCTCAGGTTTTTACTACATATGAACACTTTTCACATTCTCCCGTGCAACGCGCCTGCTAGTCTTCCTTTCATGCAGAATCTTAAGGTCCTAGGTCATGTTCAAGCCACCAAAGACGGCTAAAAAGTGAATAATCGACAACTAAAACTTCAATTTTACTACTTCTTACTGGCTATTACATCAACTTAGAAGCTTCTTCTGTACTCTACTATGGTGCTTTTAGTGTTTCCGCATACCGCAGCATGCGACATAGCTTTGCAGACGATAAATGTAACCGTCTATGAGAGAAAAGCGGCCAATGTGACGATCTATCTTTAAGTCGATTCGATTACAAATGACGAAAAGGGACGGATTTCTCAGGTTTTTACTACATATGAACACTTTTCACATTCTCCCGTGCAACGCGGCTGCTAGTCCTCCTTTCATGCAAAATCTTATGGTCCTATGTCATGTCCAAGCCACCAAAGCCGGCTAAAAAGTGAATAATCGACAACTAAAACTTGAATTGTACTACTTCTTACTGGCTATTACTTCAACTTAGAAGATCCTTCTGTGTTCTAATATGGTGCTTTTAGTGTCTCCACATACCGCAGCACGCGACATAGCTTTGCAGACGATAAATGTAACCGTCTCAGGGAGAAAAGCGGCCAATGTGACGATCTGGCTTTAAGTCGATTCCATAACAAATGTCGAAAATGGTCAGATTTCTCTGGTTTTTACTACATATGAACACTTTCACATTCTCACATGCAACGCGGCTGCTAGTCCTCCTTTCATGCAAAATCTTAAGGTCCTAGGTCATGTACAAGCCACCAAAGCCGGCTAAAAGGTGAATAATCGATAACTTAAACTTCAATTGTACTACTTCTTACTGGCTATTGCTTCAACTTAGAAGCTTCTTCTGTGTTCTACTATGGTGCTTTTAGTGTTTCCGCATACCGCAGCACGCGACATAGCTTTGCAGACGATAAATGTAACCGTCTCAGAGAGAAAAGCGGCCAATGTGACGATCTGGCTTTAAGTCGATTCGATAACAAATGACGAAAACGGACGGATTTCTCAGGTTTTTACTACATATCAACACTTTTCACATTCTCCCGTGCAACGCGGCTGCTAGTCCTCCTTTCATGCAAAATCTTAAGGTCCTAGGTCTGTCCAAGCCACCAATGCCGGCTAAAAGGTGAATAATCGATAACTAAAACTTGAATTGTACTACTTCTTACTGGCTATTGCTTCAACTTAGAAGCTTCTTCTGTATTCTACTATGGTGCTTTTAGTGTTTCCTCATACCGCAGCATGCGACATAACTTTGCAGACGATAAATGTAACCGTCTCAGAGAGAAAAGCGGCCAATGTGACGATCTGGCTTTAAGTGGATTCGATAACAAATACGAATCCGGAAGGATTTCCCAGGTTTTTACTACATATGAACACTTTTCACATTCTCCCGTGCAACGCGGCTGCTAGTCCTCCTTTCATGCAAAATCTTAAGGTCCTAGGTCATGTCCAAGCCACCAAAGCCGGCTAAAAAGTGAATAATCGACAACTAAAACTTGAATTGTACTACTTCTTACTGGCTATTACTTCAATTTAGAAGCTTCTTCTGTGTTCCAATATGGTGCTTTTAGTGTCTCCGCATACCGCAGCACGCGACATAGCTTTGCAGGCGATAAATGTAACCGTCTCAGAGAGAAAAGCGGCCAATGTGACGATCTGGCTTTAAGTCGATTCGATAACAAATGACGATAACGGACGGATTTATCAGGTTTTTACTTCATATGAACACTTTTCACATTCTCCCGTGCAACGCGGCTGCTAGTCTTCCTTTCATGCAAAATCTTAAGGTCCTAGGTCTTATCCAAGCCACCAAAGCCGGCTAAAAAGTGAATAATCGATAATTAAAACTTGAATTGTACTACTTCTTACTGGCTATTACTTCAACTTAGAAACTTCTTCTGTGTTCTACTATGGTGCTTTTAGTGTTCCCGCATACCGCAGCACGCGACATAGCTTTTCAGACGATAAATGTAACCGTCTCAGAGAGAATAGCGGCCAATGTGACGATCTCGCTTTAAGTCGATTCGATAACAAATGACGATAACGGACGGATTTCTCAGGTTTTTACTCCATATGAACACTTTTCACATTCTCCCGTGCAACGCGGCTGCTAGTCCTCCTTTCATGCAAAATCTTAAGGTCCTAGGTCTTATCCAAGCCACCAAAGCCGGCTAAAAAGTGAATAATCGATAATATAAACTTGAATTGTACTACTTCTTACTGGCTATTACTTCAACATAGAAGCTTCTTCTGTGTTCTACTATGGTGCTTTTAGTGTGCCCGCATACCGCAGGACGCGACATAGCTTTGCAGGAGATAAATGTAACCGTTTCAGAGAGAAGAGCGGCCAATGTGACGATCTGGCTTTAAATCGATTCGATAACAAATGACGAAAACGGACGGATTTCTCAGGTTTTTACTACATATTAACACTTTTCACATTCTCCCGTGCTACGCGGCTGCTAGTCTTCCTTTCATGCAAACTCTTAAGGACCTAAGTCATGTCCAAGCCACCAAAGCCGGAGAAAAAGTGATTAGTCGACAACTAAAACTTAAATAGTACTACTTCTTACTGGCTATTACTTCAATTTAGAAGCTTATTCTGTGTTCTAATATGGTGCTTTTAGTGTCTCCGCAGACCGCAGCACGCGACATAGCTTTGCTGACGATAAATGTAACCGTCTCAGAGAGAAAAGCGGCCAATGTGACGATCTGGCTTTAAGTCGTTTCGATAACAAATGACGAAAACGGACGGATTTCTCAGGTTTTTACACCATATGAACACTTTTCACATTCTCCCGTGCAACGCGGCTGCTAGTCCTCCTTTCATGCAGAATCTTAAGGTCCTAGGTCATGTTCAAACCACCAAAGACGGCTAAAAAGTTAATAATCGATAACTAAAACTTGAATTGTACTACTTCTTACTGGCTATTACTTCAACTTAGAAACTTCTTCTGTATTCTACTATTGTGCTTCTAGTGTTTCCGCATACCGCAGCACGCGACATAGCTTTGCAGACGATAAATGTAACCGTCTCAGAGAGAAAAGCAGCCAATGTGACGATCTCGCTTTAAGTCGATTCGATAACAAATGACGATAACGGACGGATTTCTCAGGTTTTTACACCATATGAACACTTTTCACATTCTCCCGTGCAACGCGGCTGCTAGTCCTCCTTTCATGCAAAATCTTAAGGTCCTAGGTCTTATCCAAGCCACCAAAGCCGGCTAAAAAGTGAATAATCGATAATATAAACTTGAATTGTACTACTTCTTACTGGCTATTACTTCAACTTAGAAGCTTCTTCTGTGTTCTACTATGGTGCTTTAAGTGTCTCCGTATACGGCAGCACGCGACATAGCTTGGCAGACGATAAATGTAACCGTCTCAGAGAGAAAAGCGGCCAATGTGACGATCTGGCTTTAAGTCGTTTCGATAACAAATGACGAAAACGGACGGATTTCTCAGGTTTTTACTACATATGAACACTTTTCACATTCTCCCGTGCAACGCGGCTGCTAGTCCTCCTTTCATGCAGAATCTTAAGGTCCTAGGTCATGTTCAAACCACCAAAGACGGCTAAAAAGTTAATAATCGATAACTAAAACTTGAATTGTACTACTTCTTACTGGCTATTACTTCAACTTAGAAGCTTGTTCTGTGTTCTACTATGGTGCTTTAAGTGTCTCCGTATACGGCAGCACGCGACATAGCTTTGCAGACGATAAATGTAACCGTCTCAGAGAGAAAAGCGGCCAATGTGACGATCTGGCTTTAAATCGATTCGATAACAAATACGAAACCGGACGGATTTCCCAGGTTTTTACTACATATGAACACTTTTCACATTCTCCCGTGCAACGCGGCTGCTAGTCCTTCTTTCATGCAAAATCTTAAGGTCCTAGGTCATGTCCAAGCCACCAAAGCCGGCTAAAAAGTGAATAATCGACAACTAAAACTTGAATTGTACTACTTCTTACTGGCTATTACTTCAACTTAGAAGTTTCTTCTGTGTTCTAATATGGTGCTTTTTGTGTCTCCGCATACCGCAGCACGCGACATAGCATTGCAAACGATAAATGTAACCGTCTCAGAGAGAAAAGCGGCCAATGTGACGATCTCGCTTTAAGTCGATTCGATAACAAATGACGATAACGGACGGATTTCTCAGGTTTTTACACCATATGAACACTTTTCACATTCTCCCATGCAATGCGGCTGGTAGTCCTCCTTTCATGCAAAATCTTAAGGTCCTAGGTCTTATACAAGCCACCAAAGCCGGCTAAAAAGTGAATAATCGATAATATAAACTTGAATTGTACTACTTCTTACTGGCTATTACTTCAACTTAGAAGCTTCTTCTGTGTTCTACTACGGTGCTTTTAGTGTGCCCGCATACCGCAACACGCGACATAGCTTTGCAGACGATAAATGTAACCGTTTCAGAGAGAAGAGCGGCCAATGTGACGATCTGGCTTTAAATCGATTCGACAACAAATGACGAAAACGGACGGATTTCTCAGGTTTTTACTACATATGAACACTTTTCACATTCTCCCGTGCAACGCGGCTGCTAGTCTTCCTTTCATGCAAAATCTTAAGGTCCTAGGTCTTATCCAAGCCACCAAAGCCGGCTAAAAAGTGAATAATCGATAATTAAAACTTGAATTGTAAAACTTCTTACTGGCTATTACTTCAACTTAGAAACTTCTTCTGTGTTCTACTATGGTGCTTTTAGTGTTCCCGCCACGCGACATAGCTTTCCAGACGATAAATGTAACCGTCTCAGAGAGAAAAGCGGCCAATGTGACGATCTCGCTTTAAGTCGATTCGATAACAAATGACGATAACGGACGGATTTCTCAGGTTTTTACTCCATATGAACACTTTTCACATTCTCCCGTGCAACGCGGCTGCTAGTCCTCCTTTCATGCAAAATCTTAAGGTCCTAGGTCTTATCCAAGCCACCAAAGCCGGCTAAAAAGTGAATAATCGATAATTAAAACTTGAATTGTAAAACTTCTTACTGGCTATTACTTCAACTTAGAAACTTCTTCTGTGTTCTACTATGGTGCTTTTAGTGTTCCCGCCACGCGACATAGCTTTCCAGACGATAAATGTAACCGTCTCAGAGAGAAAAGCGGCCAATGTGACGATCTCGCTTTAAGTCGATTCGATAACAAATGACGATAACGGACGGATTTCTCAGGTTTTTACTCCATATGAACACTTTTCACATTCTCCCGTGCAACGCGGCTGCTAGTCCTCCTTTCATGCAAAATCTTAAGGTCCTAGGTCTTATCCAAGCCACCAAAGCCGGCTAAAAAGTGAATAATCGATAATATAAACTTGAATTGTACTACTTCTTACTGGCTATTACTTCAACTTAGAAGCTTCTTCTGTGTTCTACTATGGTGCTTTTAGTGTGCCCGCATACCGCAGCACGCGACATAGCTTTGCAGGCGATAAATGTAACCGTTTCAGAGAGAAGAGCGGCCAATGTGACGATCTGGCTTTAAATCGATTCGATAACAAATGACGAAAACGGACGGATTTCTCAGGTTTTTACTACATATGAACACTTTTCACATTCTCCCGTGCAACGCGGCTGCTAGTCTTCCTTTCATGCAAAATCTTAAGGTCCTAAGTCATGTCCAAGCCACCAAAGCCGGAGAAAAAGTGATTAGTCGACAACTAAAACTTAAATAGTACTACTTCTTACTGGCTATTACTTCAATTTAGAAGCTTCTTCTGTGTTCTAATATGGTGCTTTTAGTGTCTCCGCATACCGCAGCACACGACATAGCTTTGCAGGCGATAAATGTAACCGTCTCAGAGAGAAAAGCGGCCAATGTGACGATCTGGCTTTGAGTCGATTCGATAACAAATGACGATAACGGACGGATTTCTCAGGTTTTTACTTCATATGAACACTTTTCACATTCTCCCGTGCAACGCGGCTTCTAGTCCTCCTTTCATGAAAAATCTTAAGGTCCTAGGTCTTATCCAAGCCACCAAAGCTGGCTAAAAAGTGAATAATCGATAATTAAAACTTGAATTGTACTACTTCTTACTGGCTATTACTTCAACTTAGAAGCTTCTTCTGTGTTCTACTATGGTGCTTTTAGTGTTCCCGCATACCGCAGCACGCGACATAGCTTTGCAGACGATAAATGTAACCGTTTTAGAGAGAAGAGCGGCCAATGTGACGATCTGGCTTTAAATCGATTCGATAACAAATGACGAAAACGGACGGATTTCTCAGGTTTTTACTACATATGAACTCTTTTCACATTCTCCCGTGCAACGCGGCTGCTAGTCTTCCTTTCATGCAATCTCTTAAGGTCCTAAGTCATGTCGAAGCCACCAAAGCAGGCTAAAAAGTGGTTAATCGACAACTAAAACTTAAATAGTACTACTTCTTACTGGCTATTACTTCAATTTAGAAGCTTCTTCTGTGTTCTAATATGGTGCTTTTAGTGTCTCCGCATACCGCAGCACGCGACATAGCTTTGCTGACAATAAATGTAACCGTCTCAGAGAGAAAAGCGGCCAATGTGACGATCTGGCTTTAAGTCGTTTCGATAACAAATGACGAAAACGGACGGATTTCTCAGGTTTTTACTACATATGAACACTTTTCACATTCTCCCGTGCAACGCGGCTGCTAGTCCTCCTTTCATGCAGAATCTTAAGGTCCTAGGTCATGTTCAAACCACCAAAGACGGCTAAAAAGTTAATAATCGATAACTAAAACTTGAATTGTACTACTTCTTACTGGCTATTACTTCAACTTAGAAGCTTGTTCTGTGTTCTACTATGGTGCTTTAAGTGTCTCCGTATACGGCAGCACGCGAGATAGCTTTGCAGACGATAAATGTAACCGTCTCAGAGAGAAAAGCGGCCAATGTGACGATCTGGCTTTAAATGGATTCGATAACAAATACGAAACCGGACGGATTTCCCAGGTTTTTACTACATATGAACACTTTTCACATTCTCCCGTGCAACGCGGCTGCTAGTCCTCCTTTCATGCAAAATCTTAAGGTCCTAGGTCATGTCCAAGCCACCAAAGCCGGCTAAAAAGTGAATAATCGACAACTAAAACTTGAATTGTACTACTTCTTACTGGCTATTACTTCAACTTAGAAGTTTCTTCTGTGTTCTAATATGGTGCTTTTTGTGTCTCCGCATACCGCAGCACGCGACATAGCATTGCAAACGATAAATGTAACCGTCTCAGAGAGAAAAGCGGCCAATGTGACGATCTCGCTTTAAGTCGATTCGATAACAAATGACGATAACGGACGGATTTCTCAGGTTTTTACACCATATGAACACTTTTCACATTCTCCCATGCAATGCGGCTGGTAGTCCTCCTTTCATGCAAAATCTTAAGGTCCTAGGTCTTATCCAAGCCACCAAAGCCGGCTAAAAAGTGAATAATCGATAATATAAACTTGAATTGTACTACTTCTTACTGGCTATTACTTCAACTTAGAAGCTTCTTCTGTGTTCTACTATGATGCTTTTAGTGTGCCCGCATACCGCAACACGCGACATAGCTTTGCAGACGATAAATGTAACCGTTTCAGAGAGAAGAGCGGCCAATGTGACGATCTGGCTTTAAATCGATTCGATAACAAATGACGAAAACGGACGGATTTCTCAGGTTTTTACTACATATGAACACTTTTCACATTCTCCCGTGCAACGCGGCTGCTAGTCTTCCTTTCATGCAAAATCTTAAGGTCCTAAGTCATGTCCAAGCGACCAAAGCCGGCATAAAAGTGATTAGTCGACAACTAAAACATAAATAGTACTACTTCTTACTGGCTATTACTTCAATTTAGAAGCTTCTTCTGTGTTCTAATATGGTGCTTTTAGTGTCTCCGCATACCGCAGCACGCGACATAGCTTTGCAGGCGATAAATGTAACCGTCTCAGAGAGAAAAGCGGCCAATGTGACGATCTGGCTTTAAGTCGATTCGATAACAAATGACGATAACGGACGGATTTATCAGGTTTTTACTTCATATGAACACTTTTCACATTCTCCCGTGCAACGCGGCTGCTAGTCTTCCTTTCATGCAAAATCTTAAGGTCCTAGGTCTTATCCAAGCCACCAAAGCCGGCTAAAAAGTGAATAATCGATAATTAAAACTTGAAGTGTAAAACTTCTTACTGGCTATTACTTCAACTTAGAAACTTCTTCTGTGTTCTACTATGGTGCTTTTAGTGTTCCCGCCACGCGACATAGCTTTGCAGACGATAAATGTAACCGTCTCAGAGAGAAAAGCGGCCAATGTGACGATCTCGCTTTAAGTCGATTCGATAACAAATGACGATAACGGACGGATTTCTCAGGTTTTTACTCCATATGAACACTTTTCACATTCTCCCGTGCAACGCGGCTGCTAGTCCTCCTTTCATGCAAAATCTTAAGGTCCTAGGTCTTATCCAAGCCACCAAAGCCGGCTAAAAAGTGAATAATCGATAATATAAACTTGAATTGTACTACTTCTTACTGGCTATTACTTCAACTTAGAAGCTTCTTCTGTGTTCTACTATGGTGCTTTTAGTGTGCCCGCATACCGCAGCACGCGACATACCTTTGCAGGCGATAAATGTAACCGTTTCAGAGAGAAGAGCGGCCAATGTGACGATCTGGCTTTAAATCGATTCGATAACAAATGACGATAACGGACGGATTTCTCAGGTTTTTACTACATATGAACACTTTTCACATTCTCCCGTGCAACGCGGCTGCTAGTCTTCCTTTCATGCAAAATCTTAAGGTCCTAAGTCATGTCCAAGCCACCAAAGCCGGAGAAAAAGTGATTAGTCGACAACTAAAACTTAAATAGTACTACTTCTTACTGGCTATTACTTCAATTTAGAAGCTTCTTCTGTGTTCTAATATGGTGCTTTTAGTGTCTCCGCATACCGCAGCACGCGACATAGCTTTGCAGGCGATAAATGTAACCGTCTCAGAGAGAAAAGCGGCCAATGTGACGATCTGGCTTTAAGTCGATTCGATAACAAATGACGATAACGGACGGATTTCTCAGGTTTTTACTTCAAATGAACACTTTTCACATTCTCCCGTGCAACGCGGCTTCTAGTCCTCCTTTCATGAAAAATCTTAAGGTCCTAGGTCTTATCCAAGCCACCAAAGCTGGCTAAAAAGTGAATAATCGATAATTAAAACTTGAATTGTACTACTTCTTACTGGCTATTACTTCAACTTAGAAGCTTCTTCTGTGTTCTACTATGGTGCTTTTAGTGTGCCCGCATACCGCAGCACGCGACATAGCTTTGCAGACGATAAATGTAACCGTTTTAGAGAGAAGAGCGGCCAATGTGACGATCTGGCTTTAAATCGATTCGATAACAAATGACGAAAACGGACGGATTTCTCAGGTTTTTACTACATATGAACACTTTTCACATTCTCCCGTGCAACGCGGCTGCTAGTCTTCCTTTCATGCAAAATCTTAAGGTCCTAAGTCATGTCCAAGCGACCAAAGCCGGCATAAAAGTGATTAGTCGACAACTAAAACATAAATAGTACTACTTCTTACTGGCTATTACTTCAATTTAGAAGCTTCTTCTGTGTTCTAATATGGTGCTTTTAGTGTCTCCGCATACCGCAGCACGCGACATAGCTTTGCAGGCGATAAATGTAACCGTCTCAGAGAGAAAAGCGGCCAATGTGACGATCTGGCTTTAAGTCGATTCGATAACAAATGACGATAACGGACGGATTTATCAGGTTTTTACTTCATATGAACACTTTTCACATTCTCCCGTGCAACGCGGCTGCTAGTCTTCCTTTCATGCAAAATCTTAAGGTCCTAGGTCTTATCCAAGCCACCAAAGCCGGCTAAAAAGTGAATAATCGATAATTAAAACTTGAAGTGTAAAACTTCTTACTGGCTATTACTTCAACTTAGAAACTTCTTCTGTGTTCTACTATGGTGCTTTTAGTGTTCCCGCCACGCGACATAGCTTTGCAGACGATAAATGTAACCGTCTCAGAGAGAAAAGCGGCCAATGTGACGATCTCGCTTTAAGTCGATTCGATAACAAATGACGATAACGGACGGATTTCTCAGGTTTTTACTCCATATGAACACTTTTCACATTCTCCCGTGCAACGCGGCTGCTAGTCCTCCTTTCATGCAAAATCTTAAGGTCCTAGGTCTTATCCAAGCCACCAAAGCCGGCTAAAAAGTGAATAATCGATAATATAAACTTGAATTGTACTACTTCTTACTGGCTATTACTTCAACTTAGAAGCTTCTTCTGTGTTCTACTATGGTGCTTTTAGTGTGCCCGCATACCGCAGCACGCGACATACCTTTGCAGGCGATAAATGTAACCGTTTCAGAGAGAAGAGCGGCCAATGTGACGATCTGGCTTTAAATCGATTCGATAACAAATGACGATAACGGACGGATTTCTCAGGTTTTTACTACATATGAACACTTTTCACATTCTCCCGTGCAACGCGGCTGCTAGTCTTCCTTTCATGCAAAATCTTAAGGTCCTAAGTCATGTCCAAGCCACCAAAGCCGGAGAAAAAGTGATTAGTCGACAACTAAAACTTAAATAGTACTACTTCTTACTGGCTATTACTTCAATTTAGAAGCTTCTTCTGTGTTCTAATATGGTGCTTTTAGTGTCTCCGCATACCGCAGCACGCGACATAGCTTTGCAGGCGATAAATGTAACCGTCTCAGAGAGAAAAGCGGCCAATGTGACGATCTGGCTTTAAGTCGATTCGATAACAAATGACGATAACGGACGGATTTCTCAGGTTTTTACTTCAAATGAACACTTTTCACATTCTCCCGTGCAACGCGGCTTCTAGTCCTCCTTTCATGAAAAATCTTAAGGTCCTAGGTCTTATCCAAGCCACCAAAGCTGGCTAAAAAGTGAATAATCGATAATTAAAACTTGAATTGTACTACTTCTTACTGGCTATTACTTCAACTTAGAAGCTTCTTCTGTGTTCTACTATGGTGCTTTTAGTGTGCCCGCATACCGCAGCACGCGACATAGCTTTGCAGACGATAAATGTAACCGTTTTAGAGAGAAGAGCGGCCAATGTGACGATCTGGCTTTAAATCGATTCGATAACAAATGACGAAAACGGACGGATTTCTCAGGTTTTTACTACATATGAACACTTTTCACATTCTCCCGTGCAACGCGGCTGCTAGTCTTCCTTTCATGCAAAATCTTAAGGTCCTAAGTCATGTCCAAGCCACCAAAGCCGGCTAAAAAGTGATTAATCGACAACTAAAACTTAAATAGTACTACTTCTTACTGGCTATTACTTCAATTTAGAAGCTTCTTCTGTGTTCTAATGTGGTGCTTCTTGTGTCTCCGCATACCGCAGCACGCGACATAGCGTTGCTGACGATAAATGTAACCGTCTCAGAGAGAAAAGCGGCCAATGTGACGATCTGGCTTTAAGTCGTTTCGATAACAAATGACGAAAACGGACGGATTTCTCAGGTTTTTACTACATATGAACACTTTTCACATTCTCCCATGCAACGCGGCTGCTAGTCCTCCTTTCATGCAGAATCTTAAGGTCCTAGGTCATGTTCAAGCCACCAAAGACGGCTAAAAAGTGAATAATCGACAACTAAAACTTGAATTGTACTACTTCTTACTGGCTATTACATCAACTTAGAAGCTTCTTCTGTACTCTACTATGGTGCTTTTAGTGTTTCCGCATACCGCAGCATGCGACATAGCTTTGCAGACGATAAATGTAACCGTCTATGAGAGAAAAGCGGCCAATGTGACGATCTATCTTTAAGTCGATTCGATAACAAATGACGAAAACGGACGGGTTTCCCAGGTTTTTACTACATATGAACACTTTTCACATTTTCCCGTGCAACGCGGCTGCTAGTCCTCCTTTCATGCAAAATCTTAAGGTCCTAGGTCATGTCCAAGCCACCAAAGCCGGCTAAAAAGTGAATAATCGACGACTAAAACTTGAATTGTACTACTTCTTACTGGCTATTACTTCAATTTAGAAGCTTCTTCTGTGTTCTAATATGGTGCTTTTAGTGTCTCCGCATACCGCAGCACGCGACATAGCTTTGCAGGCGATAAATGTAACCGTCTCAGAGAGAAAAGCGGCCAATGTGACGATCTGGCTTTAAGTCGATTCGATAACAAATGACGATAACGGACGGATTTATCAGGTTTTTACTTCATATGAACACTTTTCACATTCTCCCGTGCAACGCGGCTGCTAGTCTTCCTTTCATGCAAAATCTTAAGGTCCTAGGTCTTATCCAAGACACCAAAGCCGGCTAAAAAGTGAATAATCGATAATTAAAACTTGAATTGTACTACTTCTTACTGGCTATTACTTCAACTTAGAAACTTCTTCTGTGTTCTACTATGGTGCCTTTAGTGTTCCCGCATACCGCAGCACGCGACATAGCTTTTCAGACGATAAATGTAACCGTCTCAGAGAGAAAAGCGGCCAATGTGACGATCTCGCTTTAAGTCGATTCGATAACAAATGACGATAACGGACGGATTTCTCAGGTTTTTACTCCATATGAACACTTTTGACATTCCCCCGTGCAACGCGGCTGCTAGTCCTCCTTTCATGCAAAATCTTAAGGTCCTAGGTCTTATCCAAGCCACCAAAGCCGGCTAAAAAGTGAATAATCGATAATATAAACTTGAATTGTACTACTTCTTACTGGCTATTACTTCAACTTAGAAGCTTCTTCTGTGTTCTACTATGGTGCTTTTAGTGTGCCCGCATACCGCAGCA
This sequence comes from Schistocerca gregaria, assembly GCF_023897955.1. Classification (NCBI taxonomy): domain Eukaryota; kingdom Metazoa; phylum Arthropoda; class Insecta; order Orthoptera; family Acrididae; genus Schistocerca; species Schistocerca gregaria. Next base: position 828,765 of record NW_026061780.1, on the reverse strand, counting down.
CGCGACATAGCTTTGCAGGCGATAAATGTAACCGTTTCAGAGAGAAGAGCGGCCAATGTGACGATCTGGCTTTAAATCGATTCGATAACAAATGACGAAAACGGACGGATTTCTCAGGTTTTTACTACATATGAACACTTTTCACATTCTCCCGTGCAACGCGGCTGCTAGTCCTCCTTTCATGCAAAATCTTAAGGTCCTAAGTCATGTCCAAGCCACCAAAGCCGGAGAAAAAGTGATTAGTCGACAACTAAAACTTAAATAGTACTACTTCTTACTGGCTATTACTTCAATTTAGAAGCTTCTTCTGTGTTCTAATATGGTGCTTTTTGTGTCTCCGCATACCGCAGCACGCGACATAGCTTTGCAGACGATAAATGTAACCGTCTCAGAGAGAAAAGCGGCCAATGTGACGATCTGGCTTTAAGTCGATTCGATAACAAATGACGATAACGGACGGATTTATCAGGTTTTTACTTCATATGAACACTTTTCACATTCTCCCGTGCAACGCGGCTGCTAGTCTTCCTTTCATGCAAAATCTTAAGGTCCTAGGTCTTATCCAAGCCACCAAAGCCGGCTAAAAAGTGAATAATCGATAATTAAAACTTGAATTGTACTACTTCTTACTGGCTATTACTTCAACTTAGAAACTTCTTCTGTGTTCTACTATGGTGCTTTTAGTGTTCCCGCATACCGCAGCACGCGACATAGCTTTTCAGACGATAAATGTAACCGTCTCAGAGAGAAAAGCGGCCAATGTGACGATCTCGCTTTAAGTCGATTCGATAACAAATGACGATAACGGACGGATTTCTCAGGTTTTTACTCCATATGAACACTTTTCACATTCTCCCGTGCAACGCGGCTGCTAGTCCTCCTTTCATGCAAAATCTTAAGGTCCTAGGTCTTATCCAAGCCACCAAAGCCGGCTAAAAAGTGAATAATCGATAATATAAACTTGAATTGTACTACTTCTTACTGGCTATTACTTCAACTTAGAAGCTTCTTCTGTGTTCTACTATGGTGCTTTTAGTGTGCCCGCATACCGCAGCACGCGACATAGCTCTGCAGGCGATAAATGTAACCGTTTCAGAGAGAAGAGCGGCCAATGTGACGATCTGGCTTTAAATCGATTCGATAACAAATGACGAAAACGGACGGATTTCTCAGGTTGTTACTACATATGAACACTTTTCACATTCTCCCGTGCAACGCGGCTGCTAGTCTTCCTTTCATGCAAAATCTTAAGGTCCTAAGTCATGTCCAAGCCACCAAAGCCGGAGAAAAAGTGATTAGTCGACAACTAAAACTTAAATAGTACTACTTCTTACTGGCTATTACTTCAATTTAGAAGCTTCTTCTGTGTTCTAATATGGTGCTTTTAGTGTCTCCGCAGACCGCAGCACGCGACATAGCTTTGCTGACGATAAATGTAACCGTCTCAGAGAGAAAAGCGGCCAATGTGACGATCTGGCTTTAAGTCGTTTCGATAACAAATGACGAAAACGGACGGATTTCTCAGGTTTTTACACCATATGAACACTTTTCACATTCTCCCGTGCAACGCGGCTGCTAGTCCTCCTTTCATGAAAAATCTTAAGGTCCTAGGTCTTATCCAAGCCACCAAAGCCGGCTAAAAAGTGAATAATCGATAATATAAACTTGAATTGTACTACTTCTTACTGGCTATTACTTCAACTTTGAAGCTTCTTCTGTGTTCTACTATGGTGCTTTTAGTGTGCCCGCATACCGCAGCACGCGACATAGCTTTGGAGACGATAAATGTAACCGTTTCAGAGAGAAGAGCGGCCAATGTGACGATCTGGCTTTAAATCGATTCGATAACAAATGACGAAAACGGACGGATTTCCCAGGTTTTTACTACATATGAACACTTTTCACATTCTCCCGTGCAACGCGGCTGCTAGTCTTCCTTTCATGCAAACTCTTAAGGTCCTAAGTCATGTCGAAGCCACCAAAGCCGGCTAAAAAGTGGTTAATCGACAACTAAAACTTAAATAGTACTACTTCTTACTGGCTATTACTTCAATTTAGAAGCTTCTTCTGTGTTCTACTATTGTGCTTTTAGTGTTTCCGCATACCGCAGCACGCGACATATCTTTGCAGACAATGAATGTAACCGTCTCAGAGAGAAAAGCGGCCAATGTGACGATCTGGCTTTAAGTCGATTCAATAACAAATGACGATAACGGACGGATTTCTCAGGTTTTTACTACATATGAACACTTTTCACATTCTCCCGTGCAACGCGGCTGCTAGTCCTCCTTTCATGCAAAATCTTAAGGTCCAAGGTCTTATCCAAGCCACCAAAGCCGGCTAAAAAGTGAATAATCGACAACTAAAACTTGAATTGTACTACTTCTTACTGGCTATTACTTCAACTTAGAAGTTTCTTCTGTGTTCTAATATGGTGCTTTTTGTGTCTCCGCATACCGCAGCACGCGACATAGCATTGCAGACGATAAATGTAACCGTCTCAGAGAGAAAAGCGGCCAATGTGACGATCTCGCTTTAAGTCGATTCGATAACAAATGACGATAACGGACGGATTTCTCAGGTTTTTACACCATATGAACACTTTTCACATTCTCCCATGCAACGCGGCTGCTAGTCCTCCTTTCATGCAAAATCTTAAGGTCCTAGGTCTTATCCAAGCCACCAAAGCCGGCTAAAAAGTGAATAATCGATAATATAAACTTGAATTGTACTACTTCTTACTGGCTATTACTTCAACTTAGAAGCTTCTTCTGTGTTCTACTATGGTGCTTTTAGTGCGCCCGCATACCGCAGCACGCGACATAGCTTTGCAGACGATAAATGTAACCGTTTCAGAGAGAAGAGCGGCCAATGTGACGATCTGGCTTTAAATCGATTCGATAACAAATGACGAAAACGGACGGATTTCTCAGGTTTTTACTACATATGACCACTTTTCACATTCTCCCGTGCAACGCCGCTGCTAGTCTTCCTTTCATGCAAAATCTTAAGGTCCTAAGTCATGTCCAAGCGACCAAAGCCGGCATAAAAGTGATTAGTCGACAACTAAAACATAAATAGTACTACTTCTTACTGGCTATTACTTCAATTTAGAAGCTTCTTCTGTGTTCTAATATGGTGCTTTTAGTGTCTCCGCATACCGCAGCACGCGACATAGCTTTGCAGGCGATAAATGTAACCGTCTCAGAGAGAAAAGCGGCCAATGTGACGATCTGGCTTTAAGTCGATTCGATAACAAATGACGATAACGGACGGATTTATCAGGTTTTTACTTCATATGAACACTTTTCACATTCTCCCGTGCAACGCGGCTGCTAGTCTTCCTTTCATGCAAAATCTTAAGGTCCTAGGTCTTATCCAAGTCACCAAAGCCGGCTAAAAAGTGAATAATCGATAATTAAAACTTGAATTGTACTACTTCTTACTGGCTATTACTTCAACTTAGAAACTTCTTCTGTGTTCTACTATGGTGCTTTTAGTGTTCCCGCATACCACAGCACGCGACATAGCTTTGCAGACGATAAATGTAACCGTTTCAGAGAGAAGAGCGGCCAATGTGTCGATCTGGCTTTAAATCGATTCGATAACAAATGACGAAAACGGACGGATTTCTCAGGTTTTTACTACATATGAACACTTTTCACATTCTCCCGTGCAACGCGGCTGCTAGTCTTCCTTTCATGCAAAATCTTAAGGTCCTAAGTCATGTCCAAGCCACCAAAGCCGGCTAAAAAGTGATTAATCGACAACTAAAACTTAAATAGTACTACTTCTTACTGGCCATTACTTCAATTTAGAAGCTTCTTCTGTGTTCTAATATGGTGCTTCTAGTGTCTCCGCATACCGCAGCACGCGACATAGCTTTGCTGACGATAAATGTAACCGTCTCAGAGAGAAAAGCGGCCAATGTGACGATCTGGCTTTAAGTCGTTTCGATAACAAATGACGAAAACGGACGGATTTCTCAGGTTTTTACTACATATGAACACTTTTCACATTCTCCCATGCAACGCGGCTGCTAGTCCTCCTTTCATGCAGAATCTTAAGGTCCTAGGTCATGTTCAAGCCACCAAAGACGGCTAAAAAGTGAATAATCGACAACTAAAACTTGAATTGTACTACTTCTTACTGGCTATTACATCAACTTAGAAGCTTCTTCTGTACTCTACTATGGTGCTTTTAGTGTTTCCGCATACCGCAGCATGCGACATAGCTTTGCAGACGATAAATGTAACCGTCTCAGAGAGAAAAGCGGCCAATGTGACGATCTATCTTTAAGTCGATTCGATTACAAATTACGAAAAGGGACGGATTTCTCAGGTTTTTACTACATATGAACACTTTTCACATTCTCCCGTGCAACGCGGCTGCTAGTCCTCCTTTCATGCAAAATCTTATGGTCCTAGGTCATGTCCAAGCCACCAAAGCCGGCTAAAAAGTGAATAATCGACAACAAAAACTTGAATTGTACTACTTCTTACTGGCTATTACTTCAACTTAGAAGATCCTTCTGTGTTCTAATATGGTGCTTTTAGTGTCTCCACATACCGCAGCACGCGACATAGCTTTGCAGACGATAAATGTAACCGTCTCAGGGAGAAAAGCGGCCAATGTGACGATCTGGCTTTAAGTCGATTCCATAACAAATGTCGAAAATGGTCAGATTTCTCAGGTTTTTACTACATATGAACACTTTCACATTCTCACATGCAACGCGGCTGCTAGTCCTCCTTTCATGCAAAATCTTAAGGTCCTAGGTCATGTACGAGCCACCAAAGTCGGCTAAAAGGTGAATAATCGATAACTTAAACTTCAATTGTACTACTTCTTACTGGCTATTGCTTCAACTTAGAAGCTTCTTCTGTGTTCTACTATGGTGCTTTTAGTGTTTCCGCATACCGCAGCACGCGACATAGCTTTGCAGACGATAAATGTAACCGTCTCAGAGAGAAAAGCGGCCAATGTGACGATCTGGCTTTAAGTCGATTCCATAACAAATGACGAAAACGGTCGGATTTCTCAGGTTTTTACTACATATGAACACTTTTCACATTCTCCCGTGCAACGCGGCTGCTAGTCCTCCTTTCATGCAAAATCTTATGGTCCTAGGTCATGTCCAAGCCACCAAAGCCGGCTAAAAAGTGAATAATCGACAACAAAAACTTGAATTGTACTACTTCTTACTGGCTATTACTTCAACTTAGAAGATCCTTCTGTGTTCTAATATGGTGCTTTTAGTGTCTCCACATACCGCAGCACGCGACATAGCTTTGCAGACGATAAATGTAACCGTCTCAGGGAGAAAAGCGGCCAATGTGACGATCTGGCTTTAAGTCGATTCCATAACAAATGCCGAAAATGGTCAGATTTCTCAGGTTTTTACTACATATGAACACTTTCACATTCTCACATGCAACGCGGCTGCTAGTCCTCCTTTCATGCAAAATCTTAAGGTCCTAGGTCATGTACAAGCCACCAAAGTCGGCTAAAAGGTGAATAATCGATAACTTAAACTTCAATTGTACTACTTCTTACTGGCTATTGCTTCAACTTAGAAGCTTCTTCTGTGTTCTACTATGGTGCTTTTAGTGTTTCCGCATACCGCAGCACGCGACATAGCTTTGCAGACGATAAATGTAACCGTCTCAGAGAGAAAAGCGGCCAATGTGACGATCTGGCTTTAAGTCGATTCCATAACAAATGACGAAAACGGTCGGATTTCTCAGGTTTTTACTACATATGAACACTTTTCACATTCTCCCGTGCAACGCGGCTGCTAGTCCTCCTTTCATGCAAAATCTTAAGGTCCTAGGTCATGTCCAAGCCACCAAAGCCGGCTAAAAGGTGAATAATCGATAACTAAAACTTTAATTGTACTACTTCCTACTGGCCATTACTTCAACTTAGAAGTTCTTCTGTGTTCTACTATGGTGCTTTTAGTGTCTCCGCATACGGCAGCACGCGACATAGCTTTGCAGACGATAAATGTAACAGTCTCAGAGAGAAAAGCGGCCAATGTGACGATCTGGCTTTAAGTGCATTCGATAACAAAGACGAAACCGGATGGATTTCTCAGGTTTCTACTACATATGAACACTTTTCACATTCTCCCGTGCAACGCGACTGCTAGTCCTCCTTTCATACAAAATCTTAAGGTCCTAGGTCATGTCCAAGCCACCAAAGCCGGCTAAAGAGTGAATAATCGACAACTATAACTTGAATTGTACTACTTCTTACTGGCTATTACTTCAATTTAGAAGTTTCTTCTGAGTTCTAATATGGTGCTTTTAGTGTTCCCGCATACCGCAGCACGCGACATAGCTTTGCAGACGATCAATGTAACCGTCTCAGAGAGAAAAGCGGCCAATGTGACGATCTGGCTTTAAGTCGTTTCGATAACAAATGACGAAAACGGACGGATTTCTCAGGTTTTTACTACATATGAACACTTTTCACATTCTCCCGTGCAACGCGGCTGCTAGTCCTCCTTTCATGCAAAATCTTATGGTCCTAAGTCATGTCCAAGCCACCAAAGCCGGCTAAAAAGTGAATAATCGACAACAAAAACTTGAATTGTACTACTTCTTACTGGCTATTACTTCAACTTAGAAGATCCTTCTGTGTTCTAATATGGTGCTTTTAGTGTCTCCACATACCGCAGCACGCGACATAGCTTTGCAGACGATAAATGTAACCGTCTCAGAGAGAAAAGCGGCCAATGTGACGATCTGGCTTTAAGTCGATTCCATAACAAATGTCGAAAATGGTCAGATTTCTCAGGTTTTTACTACATATGAACACTTTCACATTCTCACATGCAACGCGGCTGCTAGACCTCCTTTCATGCAAAATCTTAAGGTCCTAGGTCATGTACAAGAAACCAAAGCAGGCTAAAAGGTGAATAATCGATAACTTAAACTTCAATTGTACTACTTCTTACTGGCTATTGCTTCAACTTAGAAGCTTCTTCTGTGTTCTACTATGGTGCTTTTAGTGTTTCCGCATACCGCAGCACGCGACATAGCTTTGCAGACGATAAATGTAACCGTCTCAGAGAGAAAAGCGGCCAATGTGACGATCTGGCTTTAAGTCGATTCGATAACAAATGACGAAAACGGTCGGATTTCTCAGGTTTTTACTACATATGAACACTTTTCACATTCTCCCGTGCAACGCGGCTGCTAGTCCTCCTTTCATGCAAAATCTTAAGGTCCTAGGTCATGTCCAAGCCACCAAAGCCGGCTAAAAGGTGAATAATCGATAACTAAAACTTTAATTGTACTACTTCTTACTGGCTATTACTTCAACTTAGAAGTTCTTCTGTGTTCTACTATGGTGCTTTTAGTGTCTCCGCATACGGCAGCACGCGACATAGCTTTGCAGACGATAAATGTAACAGTCTCAGAGAGAAAAGCGGCCAATGTGACGATCTGGCTTTAAGTGCATTCGATAACAAAGACGAAACCGGACGGATTTCTCAGGTTTCTACTACATATGAACACTTTTCACATTCTCCCGTGCAACGCGACTGATAGTCCTCCTTTCATGCAAAATCTTAAGGTCCTAGGTCATGTCCAAGCCACCAAAGCCGGCTAAAGTGTGAATAATCGACAACTATAACTTGAATTGTACTATACTACTTCTTACTGGCTATTACTTCAATTTAGAAGTTTCTTCTGTGTTCTAATATGGTGCTTTTAGTGTTCCCGCATACCGCAGCACGCGACATAGCTTTGCAGACGATAAATGTAACCGTTTCACAGAGAAGAGCGGCCAATGTGACGATCTGGCTTTAAATCGATTCGATAACAAATGACGAAAACGGACGGATTTCTCAGGTTTTTACTACATATGAACACTTTTCACATTCTCCCGTGCAACGCGGCTGCTAGTCTTCCTTTCATGCAAAATCTTAAGGTCCTAAGTCATGTCCAAGCCACCAAAGCAGGCAAAAAAGTGATTAATCGACAACTAAAACTTCAATTGTACTACTTCTTACTGGCTATTACTTCAATTTAGAAGCTTCTTCTGTGTTCTAATATGGTGCTTTTAGTGCCTCCGCATACCGCAGCACGCGACATAGCTTTGCTGACGATAAATGTAACCGTCTCAGAGAGAAAAGCGTCCAATGTGACGATCTGGCTTTAAGTCGTTTCGATAACAAATGACGAAAACGGACGGATTTCTCAGGTTTTTACTACATATGAACACTTTTCACATTCTCCCGTGCAACGCGGCTGCTAGTCTTCCTTTCATGCAAAATCTTAAGGTCCTAAGTCATGTCCAAGCCACCAAAGCCGGCTAAAAAGTGATTAATCGACAACTAAAACTTCAATTGTACTCCTTCTTACTGGCTATTACTTCAATTTAGAAGCTTCTTCTGTGTTCTAATATGGTGCTTTTAGTGCCTCCGCATACCGCAGCACGCGACATAGCTTTGCTGACGATAAATGTAACCGTCTCAGAGAGAAAAGCGGCCAAGGTGACGATCTGGCTTTAAGTCGTTTCGATAACAAATGACGAAAACGGACGGATTTCTCAGGTTTTTACTACATATGAACACTTTTCACATTCTCCCATGCAACGCGGCTGCTAGTCCTCCTTTCATGCAGAATCTTAAGGTCCTAGGTCATGTTCAAGCCACCAAAGACGGCTAAAAAGTGAATAATCGATAACTAAAACTTGAATTGTACTACTTCTTACTGGCTATTACTTCAACTTAGAAGCTTCTTCTGTGTTCTACAATTGTGCTTTTAGTGTATCCGCATACCGCAGCACGCTACATAGCTTTGCAGACGATAAATGTAGCCGTCCCAGAGAGAAAAGCGGCCAATGTGACGATCTGGCTTTAAGTAGATTCGATAACAAATAATGAAAATGGACAGATTTCTCAGGTTTTTACTACATATGAACACTTTTCACATTCTCCCATGCAACGCGGCTGCTAGTCCTCCTTTCATGCAAAATCTTATGGTCCTAGGTCTTGTCATTGCCACAAAAGCCGGCTAAAAAGTGACAATCGACAACTAAAACTTGAATTGTACTACTTCATACTGGCTATTACTTCAACTTAGAAGCTTCTTCAGTGTTCTACTATGGTGCTTTTAGTGTCTCCGCATACCGCAACACGCGACATAGCTTTGCAGACGATAAATGTAACCGTCTCAGAGAGAAAAGCGGCCAATGTGACGATCTGGCTTTAAGACGATTCGATAACAAATGACGAAAAGGGACGGATTTCTCAGGTTTTTACTCCATATGAACACTTTTCACATTCTCCCGTGCTACGCGGCTCCTAGTCCTTCTTTCATGCAAAATCTTAAGGTCCTAGGTCTTATCCAAGCCACCAAAGCCGGCTAAAAAGAGAATAATCGATAATTAAAACTTGAATTGTACTACTTCTTACTGGCTATTACTTCAACTTAGAAGCTTCTTCTGTGTTCTACTATGGTGCTTTTAGTGTTCCCGCATACCGCAGCACGCGGCATAGCTTTGCAGACGATAAATGTAACCGTTTCAGAGAGAAGAGCGGCCAATGTGACGATCTGGCTTTAAATCGATTCGATAACAAATGACGAAAACGGACGGATTTCTCAAGTTTTTACTACATATGAACACTTTTCACATTCTCCCGTGCAACGCGGCTGCTAGTCTTCGTTTCATGCAAAATCTTAAGGTCCTAAGTCATGTCCAAGCCACCAAAGCCGGCTAAAAAGTGATTAACCGACAACTAAAACTTAAATAGTACTACTTCTTACTGGCTATTACTTCAATTTAGAAGCTTCTTCTGTGTTCTAATATGGTGCTTTTAGTGCCTCCGCATACCGCAGCACGCGACATAGCTTTGCTGACGATAAATGTAACCGTCTCAGAGAGAAAAGCGGCCAATGTGACGATCTGGCTTTAAGTCGTTTCGATAACAAATGACGAAAACGGACGGATTTCTCAGGTTTTTACTACATATGAACACTTTTCACATTCTCCCATGCAACGCGGCTGCTAGTCCTCCTTTCATGCAGAATCTTAAGGTCCTAGGTCATGTCCAAGCCACCAAAGCCGGCTAAAAAGTGAATAATCGACAACTAAAACTTGAATTTTACTACTTCTTACTGGCTACTACTTCAACTTAGAAGCTTCTTCTGTGTTCTACTATGGTGCTTTTAGTGTTTCCGCATACCGCAGCACGCAACATAGCTTTGCAGACGATAAATGTAAATGTCTCAGAGAGAAAAGCGTCCAATGTGACGATCTGGCTTTAAGTCGATTCGATAACAAATGACGAAAAGGGACGGATTTCTCAGGTTTTTACTACATGTGAACACTTTTCACATTCTCCCGTGCAACGCGGCTGCTAGTCCTCCTTTCATGCAAAATCTTAAGGTCCTACGTCATGTCCAAGCCACCAAAGCTGGCTAAAAGGTGAATAATCAATAACTAAAAGTTTAATTGTACTACTTCTTACTGGCTATTACTTCAACTTAGAAGTTTCTTCTGTGTTCTACTATGGTGCTTTTAGTGTCTCCGCATACGGCAGCACGCGACATAGCTTTGCAGACGATAAATGTAACCGTCTCAGAGAGAAAAGCGGCCAATGTGACGATCTGGCTTTAAGTGCATTCGATAACAAAGACGAAACCGGACGGATTTCTCAGGTTTCTACTACATATGAATACTTTTCACATTCTCCCGTGCAAGGCGACTGATAGTCCTCCTTTCATGCAAAATCTTAAGGTCCTAGGTCATGTCCAAGCCACCAAAGCGGCTAAAAAGTGAATAATCGACAACTAAAACTTGAATTGTACTACTTCTTACTGGCTATTACTTCAACTTAGAAGTTTCTTCTGTGTTCTAATATGGTGCATTTAGTGTCTCCGCATACCGCAGCACGCGACATTGCTTTGCAGACGATAAATGTAACCGTCTCAGAGAGAAAAGCGGCCAATGTGACGATCTGGCTTTCAGTCGATTCGGTAACAAATGACGATAACGGACGGATTTCTCAGGTTTTTACTCCATATGAACACTTTTCACATTCTCCCGTGCACCGCGGCTGCTAGTCCTCCTTTCATGCAAAATCTTAAGGTCCTAGGTCTTATCCAAGCCACCAAAGCCGGCTAAAAAGTGAATAATCGATATATAAAACTTGAATTGTACTACTTCTTACTGGCTATTACTTCAACTTAGAAGCTTCTTCCGTGTTCTACTATGGTGCTTTTAGTGTTCCCGCATACCGCAGCACGCGGCATAGCTTTGCAGACGATAAATGTAACCGTTTCAGAGAGAAGAGCGGCCAATGTGACGATCTGGCTTTAAATCGATTCGATAACAAATGACGAAAACGGACGGATTTCTCAGGTTTTTACTACATATGAACACTTTTCACATTCTCCCGTGCAACGCGGCTGCTAGTCTTCGTTTCATGCAAAATCTTAAGGTCCTAAGTCATGTCCAAGCCACCAAAGCCGGCTAAAAAGTGATTAACCGACAACTAAAACTTAAATAGTACTACTTCTTACTGGCTATTACTTCAATTTAGAAGCTTCTTCTGTGTTCTAATATGGTGCTTTTAGTGCCTCCGCATACCGCAGCACGCGACATACCTTTGCTGACGATAAATGTAACCGTCTCAGAGAGAAAAGCGGCCAATGTGACGATCTGGCTTTAAGTCGTTTCGATAACAAATGACGAAAACGGACGGATTTCTCAGGGTTTTACTACATATGAACACTTTTCACATTCTCCCATGCAACGCGGCTGCTAGTCCTCCTTTCATGCAGAATCTTAAGGTCCTAGGTCATGTCCAAGCCACCAAAGCCAGCTAAAAAGTGAATAATCGACAACTAAAACTTGAATTTTACTACTTCTTACTGGCTACTACTTCAACTTAGAAGCTTCTTCTGTGTTCTACAATTGTGCTTTTAGTGTATCCGCATACCGCAGCACGCTACATAGCTTTGCAGACGATAAATGTAGCCGTCTCAGAGAGAAAAGCGGCCAATGTGACGATCTGGCTTTAAGTCGATTCGATAACAAATAATGAAAATGGACAGATTTCTCAGGTTTTTACTACATATGAACACTTTTCACATTCTCCCATGCAACGCGGCTGCTAGTCCTCCTTTCATGCAAAATCTTATGGTCCTAGGTCTTGTCATTGCCACAAAAGCCGGCTAAAAAGTGACAATCGACAACTAAAACTTGAATTGTACTACTTCATACTGGCTATTACTTCAACTTAGAAGCTTCTTCAGTGTTCTACTATGGTGCTTTTAGTGTCTCCGCATACCGCAACACGCGACATAGCTTTGCAGACGATAAATGTAACCGTCTCAGAGAGAAAAGCGGCCAATGTGACGATCTGGCTTTAAGTCGTTTCGATAACAAATGACGAAAAAGGACGGATTTCTCAGGTTTTTACTACATTTGAACACTTTTCACATTCTCCCATGCAACGCGGCTGCTAGTCCTCCTTTCATGCAGAATCTTAAGGTCCTAGGTCATGTCCAAGCCACCAAAGCCGGCTAAAAACTGAATAATCGACAACTAAAACTTGAATTTTACTACTTCTTACTGGCTACTACTTCAACTTAGAAGCTTCTTCTGTGTTCTACTATGGTGCTTTTAGTGTTTCCGCATACCGCAGCACGCAACATAGCTTTGCAGACGATAAATGTAACCGTCTCAGAGAGAAAAGCGTCCAATGTGACGATCTGGCTTTAAGTCGATTCGATAACAAATGACGAAAAGGGACGGATTTCTCAGGTTTTTACTACATGTGAACACTTTTCACATTCTCCCGTGCAACGCGGCTGCTAGTCCTCCTTTCATGCAAAATCTTAAGGTCCTACGTCATGTCCAAGCCACCAAAGCTGGCTAAAAGGTGAATAATCAATAACTAAAAGTTTAATTGTACTACTTCTTACTGGCTATTACTTCAACTTAGAAGTTTCTTCTGTGTTCTACTATGGTGCTTTTAGTGTCTCCGCATACGGCAGCACGCGACATAGCTTTGCAGACGATAAATGTAACCGTCTCAGAGAGAAAAGCGGCCAATGTGACGATCTGGCTTTAAGTGCATTCGATAACAAAGACGAAACCGGACGGATTTCTCAGGTTTCTACTACATATGAATACTTTTCACATTCTCCCGTGCAAGGCGACTGATAGTCCTCCTTTCATGCAAAATCTTAAGGTCCTAGGTCATGTCCAAGCCACCAAAGCGGCTAAAAAGTGAATAATCGACAACTAAAACTTGAATTGTACTACTTCTTACTGGCTATTACTTTAACTTAGAAGTTTCTTCTGTGTTCTAATATGGTGCATTTAGTGTCTCCGCATACCGCAGCACGCGACATTGCTTTGCAGACGATAAATGTAACCGTCTCAGAGAGAAAAGCGGCCAATGTGACGATCTGGCTTTAAGTCGATTCGATAACAAATGACGATAACGGACGGATTTCTCAGGTTTTTACTCCATATGAACACTTTTCACATTCTCCCGTGCAACGCGGCTGCTAGTCCTCCTTTCATGCAAAATCTTAAGGTCCTAGGTCTTGTCATTGCCACCAAAGCCGGCTAAAAAGTGACAATCGACAACTAAAACTTGAATTGTACTACTTCGTACTGGCTATTACTTCAACTTAGAAGCTTCTTCAGTGTTCTACTATGGTGCTTTTAGTGTCTCCGCATACCGCAACACGCGACATAGCTTTGCAGACGATAAATGTAACCGTCTCAGAGAGAAAAGCGGCCAATGTGACGATCTGGCTTTAAGACGATTCGATAACAAATGACGAAAAGGGACGGATTTCTCAGGTTTTTACTCCATATGAACACTTTTCACATTCTCCCGTGCTACGCGGCTCCTAGTCCTTCTTTCATGCAAAATCTTAAGGTCCTAGGTCTTATCCAAGCCACCAAAGCCGGCTAAAAAGTGAATAATCGATAATTAAAACTTGAATTGTACTACTTCTTACTGGCTATTACTTCAACTTAGAAACTTCTTCTGTGTTCTACTATGGTGCTTTTAGTGTTCCCGCATACCGCAGCACGCGGCATAGCTTTGCAGACGATAAATGTAACCGTTTCAGAGAGAAGAGCGGCCAATGTGACGATCTGGCTTTAAATCGATTCGATAACAAATGACGAAAACGGACGGATTTCTCAGGTTTTTACTACATATGAACACTTTTCACATTCTCCCGTGCAACGCGGCTGCTAGTCTTCGTTTCATGCAGAATCTTAAGGTCCTAAGTCATGTTCAAGCCACCAAAGCCGGCTAAAAAGTGATTAACCGACAACTAAAACTTAAATAGTACTACTTCTTACTGGCTATTACTTCAATTTAGAAGTTTCTTCTGTGTTCTACTATGGTGCTTTTAGTGTCTCCGCATACGGCAGCACGCGACATAGCTTTGCAGACGATAAATGTAACCGTCTCAGAGAGAAAAGCGGCCAATGTGACGATCCGGCTTTAAGTCGATTCGATAACAAATGACGAAAAGGGACGGATTTCTCAGGTTTTTACTACATTTGAACACTTTTCACATTCTCCCGTGCAACGCGGCTGCTAGTCCTCCTTTCATGCAAAATCTTATTGTCCTAGGTCTTGTCATTGCCACCAAAGCCGGCTAAAAAGTGAATAATCGATAATTAAAACTTGAATTGTACTACTTCTTACTGGCTATTACTTCAACTTAGAAGCTTCTTCTGTGTTCTACTATGGTGCTTTTTGTGTTTCCGCATACCGCAGCACGCAACATAGCTTTGCAGACGATAAATGTAACCGTCTCAGAGAGAAAAGCGTCCAATGTGACGATCTGGCTGTAAGTCGATTCGATAACAAATGACGAAAACGGACGGATTTCTCAGGTTTTTACTACATGTGAACACTTTTCACATTCTCCCGTGCAACGCGGCTGCTAGTGCTCCTTTCATGCAAAATCTTATGGTCCTAGGTCATGTCATTGCCACCAAAGCCGGCTAAAAAGTGAATAATCGATAATATAAACTTGAATTGTACTACTTCTTACTGGCTATTACTTCAACTTAGAAGCTTCTTCTGTGTTCTACTATGGTGCTTTTAGTGATCCCACATACCGCAGCACGCGACATAGCTTTGCAGACGATAAATGTAACCGTTTCAGAGAGAAGAGCGGCCAATGTGACGATCTGGCTTTAAATCGATTCGATAACAAATGACGAAAACGGACGGATTTCTCAGGTTTTTACTCCATATGAACACTTTTCACATTCTCCCATGCAACGCGGCTGCTAGTACTCCTTTCATGCAAAATCTTAAGGTCCTAGGTCTTATCCAAGCCACCAAAGCCGGCAAAAAAGTGAATAATCGATAATTAAAACTTGAATTGTACTACTTCTTACTGGCTATTACTTCAACTTAGAAGCTTCTTCTGTGTTCTACTATGGTGCTTTTAGTGATCCCGCATACCGCAGCACGCGACATAGCTTTGCAGACGATAAATGTAACCGTTTCAGAGAGAAGAGCGGCCAATGTAACGATCTGGCTTTAAATCGATTCGATAACAAATGACGAAAACGGACGGATTTCTCAGGTTTTTACTACATATGAACACTTTTCACATTCTCCCGTGCAACGCGGCTGCTAGTCCTCCATTCATGCAAAATCTTAAGGTCCTAGGTCATGTCCAAGCCACGAAAGCCGGCTAAAAAGTGATTAATCGACAACTAAAACTTTAATAGTACTACTTCTTTCTGGCTATTACTTCAATTTAGAAGCTTCTTCTGTGTTCTAATATGGTGCTTTTAGTGTCTCCGCATACCGAAGCACGCGACATAGCTTTGCAGACGATAAATGTAACCGTCTCAGAGAGAAAAGCGGCCAATGTGACGATCTGGCTTTAAGTTGATTCGATAACAAATGACGAAAACGGACGGAGTTCTCAGGTTTTTACTACATATGAACACTTTTCACATTCTCCCATGCAACGCGGCTGCTAGTCCTCCTTTCATGCAAAATCTTATGGTCCGAGGTCATGTCCAAGCCACCAAAGACAGCTAAAAAGTGAATAATCGATAACTAAAACTTGAATTGTACTACTTCTTACTGGCAATTACTTCAACTTAGAAGCTTCCTCTGTGTTCTACTATGGTGCTTTTAGTGTCTCCGCATACCGCAGCACGCGACATAGCTTTGCAGACGATAAATGTAACCGTCTCAGAAAGAAAAGCGGCCAATGTGACGATCTGGCTTTAAGTCGATTCGATAACAAATGACGAAAACGGACTGATTTCTCAGGTTTTTACTACATATGAACAATTTTACATTCTCCAGTGCAACGCGGCTGCTAGTCCTCCTTCCATGCAAAATCTTAAGGTCCTAGGTCATGTCAAAGCAACCAAAGCCGGCTAAAAAGTGAATAATCGACTACTAAAACTTGAATTGTACTATTTCTTACTGACTATTACTTCAACTTAGAAACTCCTTCTGTGTTCTACTATGGTGCTTTTAGTGTCTCCGCATACCGCAGCACGCGACATAGCTTTGCAGACGATAAATGTAACCGTCTCAGAAAGAAAAGCGGCCAATGTGACGATCTGGCTTTAAGTCGATTCGATAACAAATGACGAAAACGGACTGATTTCTCAGGTTTTTACTACATATGAACAATTTCACATTCTCCAGTGCAACGCGGCTGCTAGTCCTCCTTCCATGCAAAATCTTAAGGTCCTAGGTCATGTCAAAGCAACCAAAGCCGGCTAAAAAGTGAATAATCGACTACTAAAACTTGAATTGTACTATTTCTTACTGACTATTACTTCAACTTAGAAACTCCTTCTGTGTTCTACTATGGTGCTTTTAGTGTCTCCGCATACGGCAGCACGCGACATAGCTTTGCAGACGATAAATGTAACCGTCTCAGGGAGAAAAGCGGCCAATGTGACGATCTGGCTTTAAGTCGATTCGATAAGAAATGACGAAAATGGTCAGATTTCTCAGGTTTTTACTACATATGAACACTTTCACATTCTCCCATGTAACGCGGCTGCTAGTCCTCCTTTCATGCAAAATCTTAAGGTCCTAGGTCATGTCCAAGCCACCAAAGCCGGCTAAAAGGTGAACAATCGATAACTTAATCTTGAATTGTACTACTTCTTACTGGCTATTGCTTCAACTTAGAAGCTTCTTCTGTGTTCTACTATGGTGCTTTTAGTGTTTCCGCATACCGCAGCACGCGACATAGCTTTGCAGACGATAAATGTAACCGTCTCAGAGAGAAAAGCAGCCAATGTGACGATCTGGCTTTATGTCGATTCGACAACAAATGACGAAAACGGACGGATTTCTCAGGTTTTTACTACATATGAACACTTTTCACATTCTCCCGTGCAACGCGGCTGCTAGTACTCCTTTCATGCAAAATCTTATGCTTCTAGGTCATATCATAGCCACCAAAGCCGGCTAAAAAGTGACAATCTACAAATAAAACTTGAATTGTACTACATCTTACTGGCTATTACTTCAACTTAGAAGCTTCTTCTGTGTTCTGCTATGGTGCTTTTAGTGTCTCCGCATACGGCAGCACGCGACGTAACTCTTCAGACGATAAATGTAACCGTCTCAGAGAGAAAAGCGGCCAATGTGACGATCTGGCTTTAAGTGCATTCGATAACAAAGACGAAACCGGACGGATTTCTCAGGTTTTTACTACATATGAACACTTTTCACATTCTCCCGTGCAACGCGACTGATAGTCCTCCTTTCATGCAAAATCTTAAGGTCCTAGGTCATGTTCAAGCCATCAAAGACAGCTAAAAAGTGAATAATCGATAACTAAAACTTGCATTGTACTACTTCTTACTGGCTATTACTTCAACTTAGAAGCTTCTTCTGTGTTCTATTATGGTGCTTTTAGTGTCTCCGCATACCGCAGCACGCGACATAGCTTTGCAGACGATAAATGTAACCGTTTCAGAGAGAAGAGCGGCCAATGTGACGATCTGGCTTTAAATCGATTCGATAACAAATGACGAAAACGGACGGATTTCTCAGGTTTTTACTACATATGAACACTTTTCACATTCTCCCGTGCAACGCGGCTGCTAGTCTTCCTTTCATGCAAAATGTTAAGGTCCTAGGTCATATCCAAGCCACCAAAGCCGGATAAAATGTGAATAATCGATAATTAAAACTTGAATTGTACTACTTCTTACTGACTATTACTTCAACTTTGAAGCTTCTTCTGTGTTCTACTATGGTGCTTTTAGTGTTCCCGCATACCGAAGCACGCGACATACCTTTGCAGACGATAAATGTAACCTTTTCAGAGAGAAGAGCGGCCAATGTGTCGATCTGGCTTTAAATCGATTCGATAACAAATGAAGAAAACGGACGGATTTCTCAGGTTTTTACTACATGTGAACACTTTTCACATTCTCCCGTGCAACGCGGCTGCTAGTGCTCCTTTCATGCAAAATCTTATGGTCCTAGGTCATGTCATTGCCACCAAAGCCGGCTAAAAAGTGAATAATCGATAATTAAAACTTGAATTGTACTACTTCTTACTGGCAATTACTTCAACTTAGAAGCTTCCTCTGTGTTCTACTATGGTGCTTTTAGTGTTCCCGCATACCGAAGCACGCGACATAGCTTTGCAGACGATAAATGTAACCTTTTCAGAGAGAAGAGCGGCCAATGTGTCGATCTGGCTTTAAATCGATTCGATAACAAATGACGAAAAAAGACGGATTTCTCAGGTTTTTACTACATATGAACACTTTTCACATTCTCCCGTGCAACGCGGCTGCTAGTCCTCCATTCATGCAAAATCTTAAGGTCCTAGGTCATGTCCAAGCCACGAAAGCCGGCTAAAAAGTGATTAATCGACAACTAAAACTTTAATAGTACTACTTCTTTCTGGCTATTACTTCAATTTAGAAGCTTCTTCTGTGTTCTAATATGGTGCTTTTAGTGTCTCCGCATACCGAAGCACGCGACATAGCTTTGCAGACGATAAATGTAACCGTCTCAGAGAGAAAAGCGGCCAATGTGACGATCTGGCTTTAAGTTGATTCGATAACAAATGACGAAAACGGACGGAGTTCTCAGGTTTTTACTACATATGAACACTTTTCACATTCTCCCATGCAACGCGGCTGCTAGTCCTCCTTTCATGCAAAATCTTATGGTCCGAGGTCATGTCCAAGCCACCAAAGACGGCTAAAAAGTGAATAATCGATAACTAATACTTGAATTGTACTACTTTTTACTGGCTATTACTTCAACTTAGAAACTCCTTCTGTGTTCTACTATGGTGCTTTTAGTGTCTCCGCATACGGCAGCACGCGACATAGCTTTGCAGACGATAAATGTAACCGTCTCAGGGAGAAAAGCGGCCAATGTGACGATCTGGCTTTAAGTCGATTCGATAACAAATGACGAAAATGGTCAGATTTCTCAGGTTTTTGCTACATATGAACACTTTCACATTCTCCCATGTAACGCGGCTGCTAGTCCTCCTTTCATGCAAAATCTTAAGGTCCTAGGTCATGTCCAAGCCACCAAAGCCGGCTAAAAGGTGAATAATCGATAACTTAAACTTGAATTGTACTACTTCTTACTGGCTATTGCTTCAACTTAGAAGCTTCTTCTGTGTTCTACTATGGTGCTTTTAGTGTTTCCGCATACCGCAGCACGCGACATAGCTTTGCAGACGATAAATGTAACCGTCTCAGAGAGAAAAGCAGCCAATGTGACGATCTGGCTTTATGTCGATTCGACAACAAATGACGAAAACGGACGGATTTCTCAGGTTTTTACTACATATGAACACTTTTCACATTCTCCCGTGCAACGCGGCTGCTAGTACTCCTTTCATGCAAAATCTTATGCTTCTAGGTCACATCATAGCCACCAAAGCCGGCTAAAAAGTGACAATCGACAAATAAAACTTGAATTGTACTACATCTTACTGGCTATTACTTCAACTTAGAAGCTTCTTCTGTGTTCTATTATGGTGCTTTTAGTGTCTCCGCGTACCGCAGCACGCGACATAGCTTTGCAGACGATAAATGTAACCGTTTCAGAGAGAAGAGCGGCCAATGTGTCGATCTGGCTTTAAATCGATTCGATAACAAATGACGAAAAAAGACGGATTTCTCAGGTTTTTACTACATATGAACACTTTTCACATTCTCCCGTGCAACGCGGCTGCTAGTCTTTCTTTCATGCAAAGTCTTAAGGTCCTAGGTCATGTCCAAGCCACCAAAGCCGGCTAAAAAGTGATTAATCGATAACTAAAACTTGAATTGTACTACTTCTTACTGGCTATTACTTCAACTTAGAAGCTTCTTCTGTGTTCTACTGTGGTGCTTTTAGTGTCTCCGCATACCGCAGCACGCGACATAGCTTTGCAGACGATAAATGTAACCGTCTCAGAAAGAAAAGCGGCCAATGTGACGATCTGGCTTTAAGTCGATTCGATAACAAATGACGAAAACGGACTGATTTCTCAGGTTTTTACTACATATGAACAATTTCACATTCACCAGTGCAACGCGGCTGCTAGTCCTCCTTCCATGCAAAATCTTAAGGTCCTAGGTCATGTCAAAGCAACCAAAGCCGGCTAAAAAGTGAATAATCGACAACTAAAACTTGAATCGTACTACTTCTTACTGGCTATTACTTCAACTTAGAAACTCCTTCTGTGTTCTACTATGGTGCTTTTAGTGTTTCCGCATACCGAAGCACGCGACATAGCTTTGCAGACGATAAATGTAACCGTCTCAGAGAGAAAAGCAGCCAATGTGACGATCTGGCTTTATGTCGATTCGATAACAAATGACGAAAACGGACGGATTTCTCAGGTTTTTACTACATCTGAACACTTTTCACATTCTCCCGTGCAACGCGGCTGCTGGTACTCCATTCATGCAAAATCTTATGCTCCTAGGTCATATCATAGCCACCAAAGCCGGCTAAAAAGTGACAATCGACAAATAAAACTTGAATTGTACTACATCTTACTGGCTATTACTTCAACTTAGAAGCTTCTTCCTTGTTCTGCTATGGTGCTTTTAGTGTCTCCACATACCGCAGCACGCGACGTAACTTTGCAGACGATAAATGTAACCGTCTCAGAGAGAAAAGCGGCCAATGTGACGATCTGGCTTTAAGTGCATTCGATAACAAAGACGAAACCGGACGGATTTCTCAGGTTTTTACTACATATGAACACTTTTCACATTCTCCCGTGCAACGCGACTGATAGTCCTCCTTTCATGCAAAATCTTAAGCACCTAGGTCATGTTCAAGCCATCAAAGACAGCTAAAAAGTGAATAATCGATAACTAAAACTTGCATTGTACTACTTCTTACTGGCTATTACTTCAACTTAGAAGCTTCTTCTGTGTTCTATTATGGTGCTTTTAGTGTCTCCGCATACCGCAGCACGCGACATAGCTTTGCAGACGATAAATGTAACCGTCTCAGAGAGAAAAGCGGCCAATATGACGATCTGGCTTTAAGTCGATTCGATAACAAATGACGAAAATGGACAGATTTCTCAGGTTTTTACTACTTATGAACACTTTTCACATTCTCCCGTGCAACGCGGCTGCTAGTCATCCTTTCATGCAAAATCATAAGGTCCTAGGTTATGTTCAAGCCACCAAAGACGGCTAAAAAGTGAATAATCGATAAAAAAAACTTGAATTGTACTACTTCTTACTGGCTATTACTTCAACTTAGAAGCTTCTTCTGTGTTCTACTATTGTGGTTTTAGTGTCTCCGCATACCGCAGCACGCGACATAGCTTTGCAGACGATAAATGTAACCGTCTCAGAGAGAAAAGCGGCCAATATGACGATCTGGCTTTAAGTCGATTCGATAACAAATGACGAAAATGGACAGATTTCTCAGGTTTTTACTACTTATGAACACTTTTCACATTCTCCCGTGCAACGCGGCTGCTAGTCATCCTTTCATGCAAAATCATAAGGTCCTAGGTTATGTTCAAGCCACCAAAGACGGCTAAAAAGTGAATAATCGATAAAAAAAACTTGAATTGTACTACTTCTTACTGGCTATTACTTCAACTTAGAAGCTTCTTCTGTGTTCTACTATTGTGGTTTTAGTGTCTCCGCATACCGCAGCACGCGACATAGCTTTGCAGACGATAAATGTAACCGTCTCAGAGAGAAAAGCGGCCAATGTGACGATGTGACTTTAAGTCGATTCGATAACAAATGACGAAAATGGACAGATTTCTCAGGTTTTTACTACATATGAACACTTTTCACATTCTCCCGTGCAACGCGGCTGCTAGTCCTCCATTCATGCAAAATCTTAAGGTCCTAGGTCATGTCCAAGCCACGAAAGCCGGCTACAAAGTGATTAATCGACAACTAAAACTTTAATAGTACTACTTCTTTCTGGCTATTACTTCAATTTAGAAGCTTCTTCTGTGTTCTAATATGGTGCTTTTAGTGTCTCCGCATACCGCAGCACGCGACATAGCTTTGCAGACGATAAATGTAACCGTCTCAGAGAGAAAAGCGGCCAATGTGACGATCTGGCTTTAAGTTGATTCGATAACAAATGACGAAAACGGACGGAGTTCTCAGGTTTTTACTACATATGAACACTTTTCACATTCTCCCATGCAACGCGGCTGCTAGTCCTCCTTTCATGCAAAATCTTATGGTCCGAGGTCATGTCCAAGCCACCAAAGACGGCTAAAAAGTGAATAATCGATAACTAATACTTGAATTGTACTACTTCTTACTGGCTATTACTTCAACTTAGAAACTCCTTCTGTGTTCTACTATGGTGCTTTTAGTGTCTCCGCATACGGCAGCACGCGACATAGCTTTGCAGACGATAAATGTAACCGTCTCAGGGAGAAAAGCGACCAATGTGACGATCTGGCTTTAAGTCGATTCGATAACAAATGACGAAAATGGTCAGATTTCTCAGGTTTTTGCTACATATGAACACTTTCACATTCTCCCATGTAACGCGGCTGCTAGTCCTCCTTTCATGCAAAATCTTAAGGTCCTAGGTCATATCATAGCCACCAAAGCCGGCTAAAAAGTGACAATCGACAAATAAAACTTGAATTGTACTACATCTTACTGGCTATTACTTCAACATAGAAGCTTCTTCTGTGTTCTGCTATGGTGCTTTTAGTGTCTCCGCATACGGCAGCACGCGACGTAACTCTTCAGACGATAAATGTAACCGTCTCAGAGAGAAAAGCGGCCAATATGACGATCTGGCTTTAAGTGCATTCGATAACAAAGACGAAACCGGTCGGATTTCTCAGGTTTTTACTACATAAGAAACACTTTTCACATTCTCCCGTAAAACGCGACTGATAGTCCTCCTTTCATGCAAAATCGTAAGGTCCTAGGTCATGTTCAAGCCATCAAAGACAGCTAAAAAGTGAATAATCGATAACTAAAACTTGCATTGTACTACTTCTTACTGGCTATTACTTCAACTTAGAAGCTTCTTCTGTGTTCTATTATGGTGCTTTTAGTGTCTCCGCGTACCGCAGCACGCGACATAGCTTTGCAGACGATAAATGTAACCGTTTCAGAGAGAAGAGCGGCCAATGTGACGATCTGGCTTTAAATCGATTCGATAACAAATGACGAAAACGGACGGATTTCTCAGGTTTTTACTACATATGAAAACTTTTCACATTCTCCCGTGCAACGCGGCTGCTAGTCTTCCTTTCATGCAAAATGTTAAGGTCCTAGGTCATATCCAAGCTACCAAAGCCGGCTAAAATGTGAATAATCGATAATTAAAACTTGAATTGTACTACTTCTTACTGACTATTACTTCAACTTAGAAGCTTCTTCTGTGTTCTACTATGGTGCTTTTAGTGTTCCCGCATACCGAAGCACGCGACATAGCTTTGCAGACGATAAATGTAACCGTTTCAGAGAGAAGAGCGGCCAATGTGTCGATCTGGATTTAAATCGATTCGATAACAAATGACGAAAAAAGACGGATATCTCAGGTTTTTACTACATATGAACACTTTTCACATTCTCCCGTGCAACGCGGCTGCTAGTCTTCCTTTCATGCAAAATCTTAAGGTCCTAGGTCATGTCCAAGCCACCAAAGCCGGCTAAAAAGTGATTAATCGATAACTAAAACTTGAATTGTACTACTTCTTACTGGCTATTACTTCAAATTAGAAGCTTCTTCTGTGTTCTACTATGGTGCTTTTAGTGTCTCCGCATACCGCAGCACGCGACATAGCTTTGCAGACGATAAATGTAACCGTCTCAGAAAGAAAAGCGGCCAATGTGACGATCTGGCTTTAAGTCGATTCGATAACAAATGACGAAAACGGACTGATTTCTCAGGTTTTTACTACATATGAACAATTTCACATTCACCAGTGCAACGCGGCTGCTAGTCCTCCTTCCATGCAAAATCTTAAGGTCCTAGGTCATGTCAAAGCAACCAAAGCCGTCTAAAAAGTGAATAATCGACAACTAAAACTTGAATTGTACTACTTCTTACTGGCTATTACTTCAACTTAGAAACTCCTTCTGTGTTCTACTATGGTGCTTTTAGTGTTTCCGCATACCGCAGCACGCGACATAGCTTTGCAGACGATAAATGTAACCGTCTCAGAGAGAAAAGCAGCCAATGTGACGATCTGGCTTTATGTCGATTCGATAACAAATGACGAAAACGGACGGATTTCTCAGGTTTTTACTACATCTGAACACTTTTCACATTCTCCCGTGCAACGCGGCTGCTGGTACTCCATTCATGCAAAATCTTATGCTCCTAGGTCATATCATAGCCACCAAAGCCGGCTAAAAAGTGACAATCGACAAATAAAACTTGAATTGTACTACATCTTACTGGCTATTACTTCAACTTAGAAGCTTCTTCCTTGTTCTGCTATGGTGCTTTTAGTGTCTCCACATACCGCAGCACGCGACGTAACTTTGCAGACGATAAATGTAACCGTCTCAGAGAGAAAAGCGGCCAATGTGACGATCTGGCTTTAAGTGCATTCGATAACAAAGACGAAACCGGACGGATTTCTCAGGTTTTTACTACATATGAACACTTTTCACATTCTCCCGTGCAACGCGACTGATAGTCCTCCTTTCATGCAAAATCTTAAGCACCTAGGTCATGTTCAAGCCATCAAAGACAGCTAAAAAGTGAATAATCGATAACTAAAACTTGCATTGTACTACTTCTTACTGGCTATTACTTCAACTTAGAAGCTTCTTCTGTGTTCTATTATGGTGCTTTTAGTGTCTCCGCATACCGCAGCACGCGACATAGCTTTGCAGACGATAAATGTAACCGTCTCAGAGAGAAAAGCGGCCAATATGACGATCTGGCTTTAAGTCGATTCGATAACAAATGACGAAAATGGACAGATTTCTCAGGTTTTTACTACTTATGAACACTTTTCACATTCTCCCGTGCAACGCGGCTGCTAGTCATCCTTTCATGCAAAATCATAAGGTCCTAGGTTATGTTCAAGCCACCAAAGACGGCTAAAAAGTGAATAATCGATAAAAAAAACTTGAATTGTACTACTTCTTACTGGCTATTACTTCAACTTAGAAGCTTCTTCTGTGTTCTACTATTGTGGTTTTAGTGTCTCCGCATACCGCAGCACGCGACATAGCTTTGCAGACGATAAATGTAACCGTCTCAGAGAGAAAAGCGGCCAATATGACGATCTGGCTTTAAGTCGATTCGATAACAAATGACGAAAATGGACAGATTTCTCAGGTTTTTACTACTTATGAACACTTTTCACATTCTCCCGTGCAACGCGGCTGCTAGTCATCCTTTCATGCAAAATCATAAGGTCCTAGGTTATGTTCAAGCCACCAAAGACGGCTAAAAAGTGAATAATCGATAAAAAAAACTTGAATTGTACTACTTCTTACTGGCTATTACTTCAACTTAGAAGCTTCTTCTGTGTTCTACTATTGTGGTTTTAGTGTCTCCGCATACCGCAGCACGCGACATAGCTTTGCAGACGATAAATGTAACCGTCTCAGAGAGAAAAGCGGCCAATGTGACGATCTGACTTTAAGTCGATTCGATAACAAATGACGAAAATGGACAGATTTCTCAGGTTTTTACTACATATGAACACTTTTCACATTCTCCCGTGCAACGCGGCTGCTAGTCCTCCATTCATGCAAAATCTTAAGGTCCTAGGTCATGTCCAAGCCACGAAAGCCGGCTACAAAGTGATTAATCGACAACTAAAACTTTAATAGTACTACTTCTTTCTGGCTATTACTTCAATTTAGAAGCTTCTTCTGTGTTCTAATATGGTGCTTTTAGTGTCTCCGCATACCGCAGCACGCGACATAGCTTTGCAGACGATAAATGTAACCGTCTCAGAGAGAAAAGCGGCCAATGTGACGATCTGGCTTTAAGTTGATTCGATAACAAATGACGAAAACGGACGGAGTTCTCAGGTTTTTACTACATATGAACACTTTTCACATTCTCCCATGCAACGCGGCTGCTAGTCCTCCTTTCATGCAAAATCTTATGGTCCGAGGTCATGTCCAAGCCACCAAAGACGGCTAAAAAGTGAATAATCGATAACTAATACTTGAATTGTACTACTTCTTACTGGCTATTACTTCAACTTAGAAACTCCTTCTGTGTTCTACTATGGTGCTTTTAGTGTCTCCGCATACGGCAGCACGCGACATAGCTTTGCAGACGATAAATGTAACCGTCTCAGGGAGAAAAGCGACCAATGTGACGATCTGGCTTTAAGTCGATTCGATAACAAATGACGAAAATGGTCAGATTTCTCAGGTTTTTGCTACATATGAACACTTTCACATTCTCCCATGTAACGCGGCTGCTAGTCCTCCTTTCATGCAAAATCTTAAGGTCCTAGGTCATATCATAGCCACCAAAGCCGGCTAAAAAGTGACAATCGACAAATAAAACTTGAATTGTACTACATCTTACTGGCTATTACTTCAACATAGAAGCTTCTTCTGTGTTCTGCTATGGTGCTTTTAGTGTCTCCGCATACGGCAGCACGCGACGTAACTCTTCAGACGATAAATGTAACCGTCTCAGAGAGAAAAGCGGCCAATATGACGATCTGGCTTTAAGTGCATTCGATAACAAAGACGAAACCGGTCGGATTTCTCAGGTTTTTACTACATAAGAAACACTTTTCACATTCTCCCGTAAAACGCGACTGATAGTCCTCCTTTCATGCAAAATCGTAAGGTCCTAGGTCATGTTCAAGCCATCAAAGACAGCTAAAAAGTGAATAATCGATAACTAAAACTTGCATTGTACTACTTCTTACTGGCTATTACTTCAACTTAGAAGCTTCTTCTGTGTTCTATTATGGTGCTTTTAGTGTCTCCGCGTACCGCAGCACGCGACATAGCTTTGCAGACGATAAATGTAACCGTTTCAGAGAGAAGAGCGGCCAATGTGACGATCTGGCTTTAAATCGATTCGATAACAAATGACGAAAACGGACGGATTTCTCAGGTTTTTACTACATATGAAAACTTTTCACATTCTCCCGTGCAACGCGGCTGCTAGTCTTCCTTTCATGCAAAATGTTAAGGTCCTAGGTCATATCCAAGCTACCAAAGCCGGCTAAAATGTGAATAATCGATAATTAAAACTTGAATTGTACTACTTCTTACTGACTATTACTTCAACTTAGAAGCTTCTTCTGTGTTCTACTATGGTGCTTTTAGTGTTCCCGCATACCGAAGCACGCGACATAGCTTTGCAGACGATAAATGTAACCGTTTCAGAGAGAAGAGCGGCCAATGTGTCGATCTGGATTTAAATCGATTCGATAACAAATGACGAAAAAAGACGGATATCTCAGGTTTTTACTACATATGAACACTTTTCACATTCTCCCGTGCAACGCGGCTGCTAGTCTTCCTTTCATGCAAAATCTTAAGGTCCTAGGTCATGTCCAAGCCACCAAAGCCGGCTAAAAAGTGATTAATCGATAACTAAAACTTGAATTGTACTACTTCTTACTGGCTATTACTTCAAATTAGAAGCTTCTTCTGTGTTCTACTATGGTGCTTTTAGTGTCTCCGCATACCGCAGCACGCGACATAGCTTTGCAGACGATAAATGTAACCGTCTCAGAAAGAAAAGCGGCCAATGTGACGATCTGGCTTTAAGTCGATTCGATAACAAATGACGAAAACGGACTGATTTCTCAGGTTTTTACTACATATGAACAATTTCACATTCACCAGTGCAACGCGGCTGCTAGTCCTCCTTCCATGCAAAATCTTAAGGTCCTAGGTCATGTCAAAGCAACCAAAGCCGTCTAAAAAGTGAATAATCGACAACTAAAACTTGAATTGTACTACTTCTTACTGGCTATTACTTCAACTTAGAAACTCCTTCTGTGTTCTACTATGGTGCTTTTAGTGTTTCCGCATACCGCAGCACGCGACATAGCTTTGCAGACGATAAATGTAACCGTCTCAGAGAGAAAAGCAGCCAATGTGACGATCTGGCTTTATGTCGATTCGATAACAAATGACGAAAACGGACGGATTTCTCAGGTTTTTACTACATCTGAACACTTTCCACATTCTCCCGTGCAACGCGGCTGCTGGTACTCCTTTCATGCAAAATCTTATGCTCCTAGGTCATATCATAGCCACCAAAGCCGGCTAAAAAGTGACAATCGACAAATAAAACTTGAATTGTACTACATCTTACTGGCTATTACTTCAACTTAGAAGCTTCTTCCTTGTTCTGCTATGGTGCTTTTAGTGTCTCCGCATACCGCAGCACGCGACGTAACTTTGCAGACGATAAATGTAACCGACTCAGAGAGAAAAGCGGCCAATGTGACGATCTGGCTTTAAGTGCATTCGATAACAAAGACGAAACCGGACGGATTTCTCAGGTTTTTACTACATATGAACACTTTTCACATTCTCCCGTGCAACGCGACTGATAGTCCTCCTTTCATGCAAAATCTTAAGGTCCTAGGTCATGTTCAAGCCATCAAAGACAGCTAAAAAGTGAATAATCGATAACTAAAACTTGCATTGTACTACTTCTTACTGGCTATTACTTCAACTTAGAAGCTTCTTCTGTGTTCTATTATGGTGCTTTTAGTGTCTCCGCATACCGCAGCACGCGACATAGCTTTGCAGACGATAAATGTAACCGTCTCAGAGAGAAAAGCGGCCAATATGACGATCTGGCTTTAAGTCGATTCGATAACAAATGACGAAAATGGACAGATTTCTCAGGTTTTTACTACTTATGAACACTTTTCACATTCTCCCGTGCAACGCGGCTGCTAGTCATCCTTTCATGCAAAATCATAAGGTCCTAGGTTATGTTCAAGCCACCAAAGACGGCTAAAAAGTGAATAATCGATAACAAAAACTTGAATTGTACTACTTCTTACTGGCTATTACTTCAACTTAGAAGCTTCTTCTGTGTTCTACTATTGTGGTTTTAGTGTCTCCGCATACCGCAGCACGCGACATAGCTTTGCAGACGATAAATGTAACCGTCTCAGAGAGAAAAGCGGCCAATATGACGATCTGGCTTTAAGTCGATTCGATAACAAATGACGAAAATGGACAGATCTCTCAGGTTTTTACTACATATGAACACTTTTCACATTCTCCCATGCAATGCGGCTGCTAGTCCTCCTTTCATGCAAAATCGTAAGGTCCTAGGTCATGTCCAAGCCACCAAAGCCGGCTAAAAGGTGAATAATCGATAACTAAAACTTGAATTGTACTACTTCCTACTGGCTATTGCTTCAACTTAGAAGCTTCTTCTGTATTCTACTATGGTGCTTTTAGTGTTTCCGCATACCGCAGCATGCGACATACCTTTGCAGACGATAAATGTAACCGTCTCAGAGAGAAAAGCGGCCAATGTGACGATCTGGCTTTAAGTCGATTCGATAACAAATGACGAAAACGGACGGATTTCTCAGGTTTTTACTACATATGAACACTTTTCACATTCTCCCGTGCAACGCGGCTGCTAGTCCTCCTTTCATGCAAAATCTTAAGGGCCAAGGTCATGTCCAAGCCACCAAAGCCGGCTAAAACGTGAATAATCAATAACTAAAACTTGAATTGTACTACTTCTTACTGGCTATTGCTTCAACGTAGAAGCTTCTTCTGTGTTCTACTATGGTGCATTTAGTGTTTCCGCATACCGCAGCACGCGACATAGCTTTGCAGACGATAAATGTAACCATCTCAGAGAGAAAAGCGGCCAATGTGACGATCTGGCTGTAAGTCGATTCGATAACAAATGACGAAAACGGACGGATTTCTCAGGTTTTTACTCCATATGAACACGTTTCACATTCTCCCGTGCAACGCAGCTGCTAGTCCTCCTTTCATGCAAAATCTTAAGGTCCAAGGTCATGTCCAACCCACCAAAGCCGGCTAAAAAGTGAATAATCGACAACTAAAACTTGAATTGTACTACATCTTACTGGCTATTACTTCAACTTAGAAGCTTCTTCTGTGTTCTACTATGGTGCTTTTAGTGTCTCCGCATACCGCAGCACACGACATAGCTTTGCAGACGATAAATGTAACTGTCTCAGAGAGAAGAGCGGCCAATGTGACGATCTGGCTTTAAGTCGATTCGATAACAAATGACGAAATTGGACAGATTTCTCAGGTTTTTACTACATATGAACACTTTTCACATTCTCCCATGCAACGCGACTGCTAGGTCCCCTTTCATGCAAAATCTTAAGGTCCTAGGTCATATCCAAGATACCAAAGCCGGCTAAAAGGTGAATAATCGATAACTAAAACTTGAATTGTACTACATCTTACTGGCTATTGCTTCAACTTAGAAGCTTCTTCTGTGTTCTACTATGGTGCTTTTAGTGTTTCCGCATACCGCAGCATGCGACATAGCTTTGCAGACGATAAATGTAACCGTCTCAGAGAGAAAAGCGGCCAATGTGACGATCTGGCTTTAAGTCGATTCGATAACAAATGACGAAAAGGGACGGATTTCTCAGCTTTTTACTACATATGAACACTTTTCACATTCTCCCGTGCAACGCGGCTGCTAGTCCTCCTTTCATGCAAAATCTTATGGTCCTAGGTCATGTCACTGCCACCAAAGCCGGCTACAAAGTGACAATCGACAACTAAAACTTGAATTGTACTACTTCTTACTGTCTATTACTTCAACTTAAAAGCTTCTTCTGTGTTCTTATATGGTGCTTTTAGTGTCTCCGCATACGGCAGCACGCGAAATAGCTTTGCAGATGATAAATGTAACCGTCTCAGAGAGAAAAGCGGCCAATGTGACACCTGGCTTTAAGTCGATTCAATAACAAAGACGAAAACGGACGGATTTCTCAGGTTTCTACTACATATGAAAACTTTTCACATTCTCCCATGCAACGCGGCTGCTAGTCTTCCTTTCATGCAAAATCTTAAGGTCCTTGGTCATGTCCAAGCCACCAAAGCCGGCTAAAAAGTGATTAATCGACAACTAAAACTTAAATAGTACTACTTCTTACTGGTTTTACTTCAATTTAGAAGCTTCTTCTGTGTTCTAATATGGTGCTTTTAGTGTCTCCGCATACCGCAGCACGCGACATAGCTTTGCAGACGATAAATGTAACCGTCTCAGAGAGAAAAGCGGCCAATGTGACGATCTGGCTTTAGGTCGATTCGATAACAAATGACGAAAACGGACGGATTTCTCAGGTTTTTACTACATATGAACACTTTTCACATTCTCCCGTGCAACGCGGCTGCTAGTCCTCCTTTCATGCAAAATCGTAAGGTCCTAGGTCATGTCCAAGCCACCAAACCCGGCAAAAAAGTGAATATTCGCCAACTAAAACTTGAATTGTACTACTTCTTACTGGCTATTACTTCAACTTAAAAGCTTCTTCTGTGTTCTACTATGGTGCTTTTAGTGTTTCCGCATACCGCAGCACGCGACATAGCTTTGCAGACGATAAATGTAACCGTCTCAGAGAGAAAAGCAGCCAATGTGACGATCTGGCTTTATGTCGATTCGACAACAAATGACGAAAACGGACGGATTTCGCAGGTTTTTACTACATATGAACACTTTTCACATTCTCCCGTGCAACGCGGCTGCTAGTACTCCTTTCATGCAAAATCTTATGCTTCTAGGTCATATCATAGCCACCAAAGCCGGCTAAAAAGTGACAATCGACATATAAAACTTGAATTGTACTACATCTTACTGGCTATTACTTCAACTTAGAAGCTTCTTCTGTGTTCTGCTATGGTGCTTTTAGTGTCTCCGCATACGGCAGCACGCGACGTAACTTTGCAGACGATAAATGTAACCGTCTCAGAGAGAAAAGCGGCCAATGTGACGATCTGGCTTTAAGTGCATTCGATAACAAAGACGAAACCGGACGGATTTCTCAGGTTTTTACTACATATGAACACTTTTCACATTCTCCCGTGCAACGCGACTGATAGTCCTCCTTTCATGCAAAATCTTAAGGTCCTAGGTCATGTTCAAGCCATCAAAGACAGCTAAAAAGTGAATAATCGATAACTAAAACTTGCATTGTACTACTTCTTACTGGCTATTACTTCAACTTAGTAGCTTCTTCTGTGTTCTATTATGGTGCTTTTAGTGTCTCCGCATACCGCAGCACGCGACATAGCTTTGCAGACGATAAATGTAACCGTTTCAGAGAGAAGAGCGGCCAATGTGACGATCTGGCTTTAAATCGATTCCATAACAAATGACGAAAACGGACGGATTTCTCAGGTTTTTACTACATATGAACACTTTTCACATTCTCCCGTGCAACGCGGCTGCTAGTCTTCCTTTCATGCAAAATGTTAAGGTCCTAGGTCATATCCAAGCCACCAAAGCCGGCTAAAATGTGAATAATCGATAATTAAAACTTGAATTGTACTACTTCTTACTGACTATTACTTCAACTTAGTAGCTTCTTCTGTGTTCTACTATGGTGCTTTTAGTGTTCCCGCATACCGAAGCACGCGACATAGCTTTGCAGACGATAAATGTAACCGTTTCAGAGAGAAGAGCGGCCAATGTGTCGATCTGGCTTTAAATCGATTCGATATCAAATGACGAAAAAAGACGGATTTCTCAGGTTTTTACTACATATGAACACTTTTCACATTCTCCCGTGCAACGCGGCTGCTAGTCTTCCTTTCATGCAAAATCTTGAGGTCCTAGGTCATGTCCAAGCCACCAAAGCCGGCTAAAAAGTGATTAATCGACAACTAAAACTTAAATAGTACTACTTCTTTCTGGCTATTACTTCAATTTAGAAGCTTCTTCTGTGTTCTAATATGGTGCTTTTAGTGTCTCCGCATACCGCAGCACGCGACGTAGCTTTGCAGACGATAAATGTAACCGTCTCAGAGAGAAAAGCGGCCAATGTGACGATCTGGCTTTAAGTCGATTCGATAACAAATGACGAAAACGGACGGAGTTCTCAGGTTTTTACTACATATGAACACTTTTCACATTCTCCCATGCAACGCGGCTGCTAGTCCTCCTTTCATGCAAAATCTTATTTTCCGAGGTCATGTCCAAGCCTCCAAAGACGGCAAAAAGTGAATAATCGATAACTAAAACTTGAATTGTACTACTTCTTACTGGCTATTACTTCAACTTAGAAGCTTCTTCTGTGTTCTACTATGGTGCTTTTAGTGTCTCCGCATACCGCAGCACGCGACATAGCTTTGCAGACGATAAATGTAACCGTCTCAGAAAGAAAAGCGGCCAATGTGACGATCTGGCTTTAAGTCGATTCGATAACAAATGACGAAAACGGACTGATTTCTCAGGTTTTTACTACATATGAACAATTTCACATTCACCAGTGCAACGCGGCGGCTTGTCCTCCTTCCATGCAAAATCTTAAGGTCCTAGGTCATGTCAAAGCAACCAAAGCCGGCTAAAAAGTGAATAATCGACAACAAAACTTGAATTGTACTACTTCTTACTGGCTATTACTTCAACTTAGAAACTCCTTCTGTGTTCTACTATGGTGCTTTTAGTGTCTCCGCATACGGCAGCACGCGACATAGCTTTGCAGACGATAAATGTAACCGTCTCAGGGAGAAAAGCGGCCAATGTGACGATCTGGCTTTAAGTCGATTCGAAAACAAATGACGAAAATGGTCAGATTTCTCAGGTTTTTACTACATATGAACACTTTGACATTCTCCCATGTAACGCGGCTGCTAGTCCTCCTTTCATGCAAAATCTTAAGGTCCTAGGTCATGTCCAAGCCACCAAATCCGGCTAAAAGGTGAATAATCGATAACTTAAACTTGAATTGTACTACTTCTTACTGGCTATTGCTTCAACTTAGAAGCTTCTTCTGTGTTCTACTATGGTGCTTTTAGTGTTTCCGCATACCGCAGCACGCGACATAGCTTTGCAGACGATAAATGTAACCGTCTCAGAGAGAAAAGCAGCCAATGTGACGATCTGGCTTTATGTCGATTCGATAACAAATGACGAAAACGGACGGATTTCTCAGGTTTTTACTATATCTGAACACTTTTCACATTCTCCCGTGCAACGCGGCTGCTGGTACTCCTTTCATGCAAAATCTTATGCTCCTAGGTCATATCATAGCCACCAAAGCCGGCTAAAAAGTGACAATCGACAAATAAAACTTGAATTGTACTACATCTTACTGGCTATTACTTCAACTTAGAAGCTTCTTCTGTGTTCTGCTATGGTGCTTTTAGTGTCTCCGCATACGGCAGCACGCGACGTAACTTTGCAGACGATAAATGTAACCGTCTCAGAGAGAAAAGCGGCCAATGTGACGATCTGGCTTTAAGTGCATTCGATAACAAAGACGAAACCGGACGGATTTCTCAGGTTTTTACTACATATGAACACTTTTCACATTCTCCCGTGCAACGCGGCTGCTAGTCCTCCTTTCATGCAAAATCGTAAGGTCCTAGGTCATGTCCAAGCCACCAAAGCCGGCTAAAAAGTGAATATTCGACAACTAAAACTTGAATTGTACTACTTCTTACTGGCTATTACTTCAACTTAGATCCTCCTCTGTGTTCTACTATAGTGCTTTTAGTGTCTCCGCACACCGCATCACGCGACATAGCTTTGCAGACGATAAATGTAACCGTCTCAGAGAGAAAAGCGGCCAATGTGACGATCTGGCTTTAAGTCGATTCGATAACAAAGACGAAAATGGACAGATTTCTCAGGTTATTACTACATATGAACACTTTTCACATTCTCCCATGCAACGCAGCTGCTAGGTCTCCTTTCATGCAAAATCTTAAGGTCCTAGGTCATATCCAAGCCACCAAAGCCGGCTAAAAGGTGAATAATCGATAACTAAAATTTGAATTGTACTACTTCTTACTGGCTATTGCTTCAACTTAGAAGCTTCTTCTGTGTTCTACTATGGTGCTTTTAGTGTTTCCGCATACCGCAGCATCCGACATAGCTTTGCAGACGATAAATGTAACCGTCTCAGTGAGAAAAGCGGCCAATGTGACGATCTGGCTTTAAGTCGATTCGTTAACAAATGACGAAAAGGGACGGATTTCTCAGGTTTTTACTACATATGAACACTTTTCACATTCTCCCGTGCAACGCGGCTGCTAGTCCTCCTTTCATGCAAAATCTTATGGTCCTAGGTCATCGCACTGCCACCAAAGCCGGCTACAAAGTGACAATCGACAACTAAAACTTGAATTGTACTACTTCTTACTGGCTATTACTTCAACTTAGAAGCTTCTTCTGTGTTCTAATATGGTGCTTTTAGTGTCTCCGCATACGGCAGCACGCGAAATAGCTTTGCAGATGATAAATGTAACCGTCTCAGAGAGAAAAGCGGCCAATGTGACGATCTGGCTTTAAGTCGATTCGATAACAAAGACGAAAACGGACAGATTTCTCAGGTTTCTACTACATATGAAAACTTTTCACATTCTCCCGTGCAACGCGGCTGCTAGTCTTATTTCATGCAAAATCTTAAGGTCCTAGGTCATGTCCAAGCCACCAAAGCCGGCTAAAAAGTGATTAACCGACAACTAAAACTTAAATAGTACTACTTCTTACCGGCTTTACTTCAATTTAGAAGCTTCTTCTGTGTTCTACTATGGTGCTTTTAGTGTTTCCGCATACCGCAGCACGCGACATAGCCTTGAAGACGATACATGTAACCGTCTCAGAGAGAAAAGCGGCCAATGTGACGATCTGGCTTTAAGTCGATTCGATAACAAATGACGAAAAGGACGGATTTCTCAGGTTTTTACTACATATGAACACTTTTCACATTCTCCCGTGCAACGCGGCTGCTAGTCCTACTTTCATGCAAAATCTTAAGGTTCCACCTCATGTCCAAGCCACCAAAGCCGGCTAAAAAGTGAATAATCGACAACTAAAACTTGAATTGTACTACTTCTTACTGGCTATTACTTCAACTTAGAAACTCCTTCTGTGTTCTACTATGGTGCTTTTAGTGTTTCCGCATACCGCAGCACGCGACATAGCTTTGCAGACGATAAATGTAACCGTCTCAGAGAGAAAAGCAGCCAATGTGACGATCTGGCTTTAAGTCGATTCGATAACAAATGACGAAAACGGACGGATTTCTCAGGTTTTTACTACATCTGAACACTTTTCACATTTTCCCGTGCAACGCGGCTGCTGGTACTCCTTTCATGCAAAATCTTATGCTCCTAGGTCATATCATAGCCACCAAAGCCGGCTAAAAAGTGACAATCGACAAATAAAACTTGAATTGTACTACATCTTACTGGCTATTACTTCAACTTAGAAGCTTCTTCCTTGTTCTGCTATGGTGCTTTTAGTGTCTCCGCATACCGCAGCACGCGACGTAACTTTGCAGACGATAAATGTAACCGTCTCAGAGAGAAAAGCGGCCAATGTGACGATCTGGCTTTAAGTCGATTCGATAACAAATGACGAACACGGACGGATTTCTCAGGTTTTTA
The DNA here is from genome assembly GCF_023897955.1 of Schistocerca gregaria. Taxonomy (NCBI): domain Eukaryota; kingdom Metazoa; phylum Arthropoda; class Insecta; order Orthoptera; family Acrididae; genus Schistocerca; species Schistocerca gregaria. Next base: position 791,730 of record NW_026061780.1, on the reverse strand, counting down.
CTACATATGAACACTTTTCACATTCTCCCATGCAACGCGGCTGCTAGTCCTCCTTTCATGCAAAATCGTAAGGTCCTAGGTCATGTCCAAGCCACCAAAGCCGGCTAAAAAGTGAATAATCGATAACTAAAACTTGAATTGTACTACTTCTTACTGGCTATTACTTAAACTTAGAAGCTTCTTCTGTGTTCTACTATGGTGCTTTTAGTGTCTCCACATACCGCAGCACGCGACATAGCTTTGCAGACGATAAATGTAACTGTCTCAGTGAGAAAAGCGGCCAATGTGACGATCTGGCTTTAAGTCGACTCGATAACAAATGACGAAAACGGACGGATTTCTCAGGTTTTTACTACATATGAACACTTTTCACATTCTCGCGTGCAACGCGGCTGCTAGTCTTCCTTTCATGCAAAATCTTAAGCTTCCACCTAATGTCAAAGCCACCAAAGCCGGCTAAAAAGTAAATAATCGACAACTAAAACTTGAATTGTACTACTTCGTACTGGCTATTACTTCAAATTAGAAGCTTCTTGTGTGTGCTACTATGGTGCTTTTAGTGTTTCGGCATACCGCAGCACGCGACATAGCTTTGCAGACGACAAGTGTAACCGTTTCAGGGAGAAGAACGGCCAATGTGACGACCTGGCTTTAGTCGATTCGATAACAAATGACGAATACGGGCAGATTTTTCAGATTTTTACTACATATGAACACTTTTCACATTCTCCCGTGGAACGCGGCAGCTAGGTCTCCTTTCATGCAAAATCTTAAGGTCCTAGGTCATGTCCAAGCCACCAAAGCAGGATAAAAAGTGAATAATCGACAACTAAAACTTGAATTGTACTACATCTTACTGGCTATTACTTCAACTTAGAAGCTTCTTCTGTGTTCTACTATGGTGCTTTTAATGTCTCCGCATACCGCAGCACGCGACATAGCTTTGCAGACGATAAATGTAACCGTTTCAGATAGAAGAGCGGCCAATGTGACGATCTGGCTTTAAGTCGATTCGATTACAAATGACGAAAACGGACGGATTTCTCAGGTTTTTACTACATATGAACACTTTTCACATTTTCGCGTGCAACGCGGCTGCTACTCCTCCTTTCATGCAAAATATTAAGGTTCCACCTAATGTCGAAGCCACCAAAGCCGCCAAAATCGTGAATAATCGACAACTAAAACTTGAATTGTTTTACTTCTTACTCTCTATTACTTCAACTTACAAGCTTCTTCTGTGTTCTAATATGGTGCTTTTAGTGTCTCCGCATACCGCAGCACGCGACATAGCTTTGCAGACGATAAATGTAACCGTTTCAGACAGAAGAGCGGCCAATGTGACGATGTGGCTTTAAGTCGATTCGATAACAAATGACGAAAACGGACGGATTTCTCAGGTTTTTACTACATATGAACACTATTCACATTCTCCCATGAAACGCGGCTGCTAGGTCTCCTTTCATGCAAAATCTTAAGGTCCTAGATCACGTCCAAGCCACCAAAGCAGGCTAAAAAATGAATAATCGACAACTAAAACTTGAATTGTACTACTTCTTACTGGCTATTACTTCAACATAGAAGCTTCTTCTGTGTTCTACTATGGTGCTTTTAGTGTTTTCGCATACGGCAGCACGCGAAATAGCTTTGCAGATGATAAATGTAACCGTTTCAGAGAGAAGAACGGCCAATGTGACGATCTGGCTTTAAGTCGATTCGATAACAAATGACGAATACGGACGGATTTTTCAGGTTTCTACTACATATGAAAACTTTTCACATTCTCCCGTGAAACGCGGCTGCTAGTCTCCCTTTCATGCAAAATCTTAAGGTCCTAGGTCATGTCCAAGCCACCAAAGCCGGCTAAAAAGTGATTAATCGAAAACTAAAACTTAAATAGTACTACTTCTTACTGGCTTTACTTCAATTTAGAAGCTTCTTCTGTGTTCTAATATGGTGCTTTTAGTGTCTCCGCATACCGCAGCACGCGACATAGCTTTGCAGACGATAAATGTAACCGTCTCAGAGAGAAACGCGGCCAATGTGACGATGTGGCTTTAAGTCGATTAGATAACAAATGACGAAAACGGACGGATTTCTCAGGTTTTTACTACATATGAACACTTTTCACATTCTCACGTGAAACGCGGCTGCTAGTCCTCCTTTCATGCAAAATCTTAAGGTACTAGGTCATGTCCAAGCCACCAAAGCCGGCCAAAATGTGAATAATCGACAACTAAAACTTGAATTGTACTACTTCTTACTGGCTATTACTTCAACTTAGATGCTTCTTCTGTGTTCTACTATGGTGCTTTAAGTGTTTCCGCATACCATAGCACGCGACATAGCTTTGCACACGATAAATGTAACCGTCTCAGAGAGAAGAGCGGCCAATGTGACGATCTGGCTTTAAGTCGATTCGATAACAAATGACGAAAGCGGACGGATTTCTGAGGTTTTTACTACATATGAACACTTTTCACATTTTCGCGGGCAACGCGGCTGCTACTCCTCCTTTCATGCAAAATCTTAAGGTCCTAGGTCATGCCCAAGCCACCAAAGCCGGCTAAAAAGTAAATAATCGACAACTAAAACTTGAATTGTACTACTTCTTACTGGCTATTACTTCACATTAGAAGCTTCTTTTGTGTTCTACTATGGTGCTTTTAGTGTTTCCGCATACCGCAGCACGCGACATAGCTTTGCAGACGAAATATGTAACCGTTTCAGAGAGAAGAGCGGCCAATGTGACGATCTGGCTTTAAGTCGATTCGATAACAAATGACGAAAACGGACGGATTTCTCAGGTTCTTACTACATATGAACACTTTTCACATTCTCCCGTGCAACGCGGCTGCTAGTCCTCCTTTCAAGCAAAATCTTAAGGTCCTAGGTCATGTCCAAGCCACCAAAGCCGGCAAAAACGTGAATAATCGACAACTAAAACTTGAATTGTACTACTTCTTACTGGCTATTACTTCAACTTAGAAGCTTCTTCTGTGTTCTACTATGGTGCTTTTAGTGTTTCGGCACACCGCAGAACGCGACATAGCTTTGCAGACGATAATTGTAACCGTTTCAGAGAGAAGAGCGGCCAATGTGACGATCTGGCTTTAAATCGATTCGATAACAAATGACGAAAACGGACGGATTTCTCAGGTTTTTACTACATATGAACACTTTTCACACTCTCTCGTGAAACGCGGCTGCTAGTCTTCCTTTCATGCAAAATCTTAAGGTTCCACGTCATGTCCAAGCCATCAAAGCCGGCCAAAAAGTGAATAATCGACAACTAAAACTTGAATTGTACTACTTCTTACTGGCTATTACTTCAACTTAGAAGCTTCTTCTGTGTTCTACTATGGTGCTTTTAGTGTCTCCGCACACCGCAGCACGCGACATAGCTTTGCAGACGATAAATGTAACCGTCTCAGAGAGAAAAGCGGCCAATGTGACGATCTGGCTTTAAGTCGATTCGATAACAAAGACGAAAACGGACGGATTTCTCAGGTTTCTACTACATATGAACACTTTTCACATTCTCCCATGCAACGCGGCTGCTAGTCCTCCATTCATGCAAAATCTTAAGGTTCTAGGTCATGTCCAAGCCACCAAAGCCGGCTAAAAAGTGAATAATCGACAACTAAAACTTGAATGGTACTACTTCTTACTGGCTATTACTTCAACTTAGAAGCTTCTTCTGTGTTTTACTATGGTGCTTTTAGTGTCTCCGCTTACCGCAGCACGCGACATAGCTTTGCAGACGATATATGTAACCGTTTCAGAGAGAAGAGCGGCCAATGTGACGATCTGGCTTTAAGTCGATTCGATAACAAATGACGAAAACGGACGGATTTCTCAGGTTCTTACTACATATGAACACTTTTCACATTCTACCGTGCAACGCGGCTGCTAGTCCTACTTTCATGCAAAATCTTAAGGTCCTAGGTCATGTCCAAGCCACCAAAGCCGGCTAAAAAGTGATTAATCGAAAACTAAAACTTAAATAGTACTACTTCTTACTGGCTTTACTTCAATTTAGAAGCTTCTTCTGTGTTCTAATATGGTGCTTTTAGTGTCTCCGCATACCGCAGCACGCGACATAGCTTTGCAGACGATAAATGTAACCGTCTCAGAGAGAAAAGCGGCCAATGTGACGATGTGGCTTTAAGTCGATTCGATAACAAATGACGAAAACGGACGGATTTCTCAGGTTTTTACTACATATGAACACTTTTCACATTCTCACGTGAAACGCGGCTGCTAGTTCTCCTTTCATGCAAAATCTTAAGGTACTAGGTCATGTCCAAGCCACCAAAGCCGGCCAAAATGTGAATAATCGACAACTAAAACTTGAATTGTACTACTTCTTACTGGCTATTACTTCAACTTAGATGCTTCTTCTGTGTTCTACTATGGTGCTTTAAGTGTTTCCGCATACCGTAGCAGGCGACATAGCTTTGCACACGATAAATGTAACCGTCTCAGAGAGAAGAGCGGCCAATGTGACGATCTGGCTTTAAGTCGATTCGATAACAAATGACGAAAGCGGACGGATTTCTGAGGTTTTTACTACATATGAACACTTTTCACATTTTCGCGGGCAACGCGGCTGCTACTCCTCCTTTCATGCAAAATCTTAAGGTCCTAGGTCATGCCCAAGCCACCAAAGCCGGCTAAAAAGTAAATAATCGACAACTAAAACTTGAATTGTACTACTTCTTACTGCCTATTACTTCAAATTAGAAGCTTCTTTTGTGTTCTACTATGGTGCTTTTAGTGTTTCCGCATACCGCAGCACGCGACATAGCTTTGCAGACGAAATATGTAACCGTTTCAGAGAGAAGAGCGGCCAATGTGACGATCTGGCTTTAAGTCGATTCGATAACAAATGACGAAAACGGACGGATTTCTCAGGTTCTTACTACATATGAACACTTTTCACATTCTCCCGTGCAACGCGGCTGCTAGTCCTCCTTTCAAGCAAAATCTTATGGTCCTACGTCATGTCCAAGCCACCAAAGCCGGCTGAAAAGTGAAAAATCGACAACTAAAACTTGAATTGTACTACTTCTTACTGGCTATTACTTCAACTTAGAAGCTTCTTTTGTGTTCTACTATGGTGCTTTTAGTGTTTCCGCTTACCGCAGCACGCGACATAGCTTTTGCAGACGATATATGTAACCGTTTCAGAGAGAAGAGCGGCCAATGTGACGATCTGGCTTTAAGTCGATTCGATAACAAATGACGAAAACGGACGGATTTCTCAGGTTCTTACTACATATGAACACTTTTCACATTCTCCCGTGCAACGCGGCTGCTAGTCCTCCTTTCAAGCAAAATCTTAAGGTCCTAGGTCATGTCCAAGCCACCAAAGCCGGCAAAAACGTGAATAATCGACAACTAAAACTTGAATTGTACTACTTCTTACTGGCTATTACTTCAACTTAGAAGCTTCTTCTGTGTTCTACTATGGTGCTTTTAGTGTTTCGGCACACCGCAGCACGCGACATAGCTTTGCAGACGATAACTGTAACCGTTTCAGAGAGAAGAGCGGCCAATGTGACGATCTGGCTTTAAATCGATTCGATAACAAATGACGAAAACGGACGGATTTCTCAGGTTTTTACTACATATGAACACTTTTCACACTCTCTCGTGAAACGCGGCTGCTAGTCTTCCTTTCATGCAAAATCTTAAGGTTCCACGTCATGTCCAAGCCATCAAAGCCGGCCAAAAAGTGAATAATCGACAACTAAAACTTGAATTGTACTACTTCTTACTGGCTATTACTTCAACTTAGAAGCTTCTTCTGTGTTCTACTATGGTGCTTTTAGTCTCTCCGCACACCGCAGCACGCGACATAGCTTTGCAGACGATAAATGTAACCGTCTCAGAGAGAAAAGCGGCCAATGTGACGATCTGGCTTTAAGTCGATTCGATAACAAAGACGAAAACGGACGGATTTCTCAGGTTTCTACTACATATGAACACTTTTCACATTCTCCCATGCAACGCGGCTGCTAGTCCTCCATTCATGCAAAATCTTAAGGTTCTAGGTCATGTCCAAGCCACCAAAGCCGGCTAAAAAGTGAATAATCGACAACTAAAACTTGAATGGTACTACTTCTTACTGGCTATTACTTCAACTTAGAAGCTTCTTCTGTGTTTTACTATGGTGCTTTTAGTGTCTCCGCTTACCGCAGCACGCGACATAGCTTTGCAGACGATATATGTAACCGTTTCAGAGAGAAGAGCGGCCAATGTGACGATCTGGCTTTAAGTCGATTCGATAACAAATGACGAAAACGGACGGATTTCTCAGGTTCTTACTACATATGAACACTTTTCACATTCTACCGTGCAACGCGGCTGCTAGTCCTACTTTCATGCAAAATCTTAAGGTTCCACCTCATGTCCAAGCCACCAAAGCCGGCTAAAAAGTGAATAATCAATAACTAAAACATGAATTGTACTACTTCTTACTGGCTATTACTTCAACTTAGAAGCTTCTTCTGTGTTCTACTATGGTGCTTTTAGTGTCTCCGCATATCGCAGCACGTGACATAGCTTTGCAGACGATAAATGTAACTGTTTCAGAGAGAAAAGCGGCCAATGTGACGATCTGGCTTTAAGTCGACTCGATAACAAATGACGAAAACGGACGGATTTCTCAGGTTTTTACAACATATGAACACTTTTCACATTCTCCCGTGGAACGCGGCTGCTAGTCCTCCTTTCATGCAAAATCTTAAGGTACTAGGTCATGTCCAAGCCACCAAAGCCGGCTAAAATGTGAATAATCGACAACTGAAACTTGAATTGTACTACTTCTTACTGGCTATTACTTCAACATAGAAGCTTCTTCTGTGTTCTACTGTGGTGCTTTTAGTGTTTTCGCATACGGCAGCACGCGAAATAGCTTTGCAGATGATAAATGTAACCGTCTCAGAGAGAAAAGCGGCCAATGTGACCACCTGGCTTTAAGTCGATTCGATAACAAAGACGAAAACGGACGGATTTCTCAGGTTTCTACTACATATGAAAACTTTTCACATTCTCCCATGCAACGCGGCTGCTAGTCTCCCTTTCATGCAAAATCTTAAGGTCCTAGGTCATGTCCAAGCCACCAAAGCCGGCTAAAAAGTGATTAATCGACAACTAAAACTTAAATAGTACTACTTCTTACTGGCATTACTTCAATTTAGAACCTTCTTCTGTGTTTTAATATGGTGCTTTTATTGTCTCCGCATACCGCAGCACGCGACATAGCTTTGCAGACGATATATGTAACCGTTTCAGAGAGAAGAGCGGCCAATGTGACGATCTGGCTTTAAGTCGATTCGATAACAAATGACGAAAAGGGACGGATTTCTCAGGTTCTTACTACATATGAACACTTTTCACATTCTCCCGTGCAACGCGGCTGCTAGTCCTCCTTTCAAGCAAAATCTTATGGTCCTACGTCATGTCCAAGCCACCAAAGCCGGCAAAAACGTGAATAATCGACAACTAAAACTTGAATTGTACTACATCTTACTGGCTATTACTTCAACTTAGAAGCTTCTTCTGTGTTCTACCATGGTGCTTTTAGTGTTTCGGCATACCGCAGCACGCGACATAGCTTTGCAGACGATAAGTGTAACCGTTTCAGAGAGAAGAGCGGCCATTGTGACGATCTGGCTTTAAGTCGATTCGATATCAAATGACGAAAACGGACGGATTTCTCAGGTTTTTTCTACATATGAACACTTTTCACACTCTCTCGTGCAACGCGGCTGCTAGTCTTCCTTTCATGCAAAATCTTAAGGTTCCACCTCATGTCCAAGCCATCAAAGCCGGCTAAAAAGTGAATAATCGACAACTAAAACTTGAATTGTACTACTTCTTACTGGCTATTACTTCAACTTAGAAGCTTCTTCTGTGTTTTACTATGGTGCTTTTAGTGTCTCCGCATACTCAGCACGCGACATAGCTTTGCAGACGATAATTGTAACCGTCTCAGAAAGAAAAGCGGCCAATGTGACGATCTGTCTTTAAGTCGATTCGATAACAAATGACGAAAGCGGACGGATTTCTCAGGTTTTTACTACATATGAACACTTTTCACATTCTCGCGTGCAACGCGGCTGCTACTCCTCTTTTCATGCAAAATATTAAGGTTCCACCTAATGTCAAAGCCACCAAAACCGGCTAAATAGTGTATAATCGACAACTAAAACTTGAATTGTACTACTTCTTACTGGCTATTACTTCAACATAGAAGCTTCTTTTGTGTTCTACTATGGTGCTTTTAGTGTTTCCGCATACCGCAGCACGCGACATAGCTTTGCAGACGATATATGTAACCGTTTCAGAGAGAAGAGCGGCCAATGTGACGATCTGGCTTTAAGTCGATTCGATAACAAATGACGAAAACGGACGGATTTCTCTGGTTCTTACTACATATGAACACTTTTCACATTCTCCCGTGCAACGCGGCTGCTAGTCCTCCTTTCAAGCAAAATCTTATGGTCCTACGTCATGTCCAAGCCACCAAAGCCGGCAAAAACGTGAATAATCGACAACTAAAACTTGAATTGTACTACTTCTTACTGGCTATTACTTCAACTTAGAAGCTTCTTCTGTGTTCTACTATGGTGCTTTTAGTGTTTCGGCATACCGCAGCACGCGACATAGCTTTGCAGACGATAAGTGTAACCGTTTCAGAGAGAAGAGCGGCCAATGTGACGATCTGGCTTTTAAGTCGATTCGATAACAAATGACGAAAACGGACGGATTTCTCAGGTTTTTACTACATATGAACACTTTTCACACTCTCTCGTGCAACGCGGCTGCTAGTCTTCCTTTCATGCAAAATCTTAAGGTTCCACCTCATGTCCAAGCCATCAAAGCCGGCTAAAAAGTGAATAATCGACAACTAAAGCTTGAATTGTACTACTTCTTACTGGCTATTACTTCAACTTAGAAGCTTCTTCTGTGTTTTACTATGGTGCGTTTAGTGTCTCCGCATACCTCAGCACGCGACATAGCTTTGCAGACGATAATTGTAACCGTCTCAGAAAGAAAAGCGGCCAATGTGACGATCTGTCTTTATGTCGATTCGATAACAAATGCCGAAAGCGGACGGATTTCTCAGGTTTTTACTACTTATGAACACTTTTCACATTCTCGCGTGCAACGCGGCTGCTACTCCTCCTTTCATGCAAAATATTAAGGTTCCACCTAATGTCAAAGCCACCAAAGCCGGCAAAATAGTGTATAATCGACAACTAAAACTTGAATTGTACTACTTCTTACTGGCTATTACTTCAACTTAGAAGCTTCTTCTGTGTTTTACTATGGTGCTTTTAGTGTCTCCGCATACCTCAGCACGCGACATAGCTTTGCAGACGATAATTGTAACCGTCTCAGAAAGAAAAGCGGCCAATGTGACGATCTGTCTTTATGTCGATTCGATAACAAATGACGAAAGCGGACGGATTACTCAGGTTTTTACTACATATGAACACTTTTCACATTCTCGCGTGCAACGCGGCTGCTACTCCTCCTTTCATGCAAAATATTAAGGTTCCACCTAATGTCAAAGCCACCAAAGCCGGCTAAATAGTGTATAATCGACAACTAAAACTTGTATTGTACTACTTCTTACTGGCTATTACTTCAACTTAGAAGCTTCTTCTGTGTTTTACTATGGTGTTTTTAGTGTCTCCGCTTACCGCAGCATGCGACATAGCTTTGCAGACGATATATGTAACCGTTTCAGAGAGAAGAGCGGCCAATGTGACGATCTGGCTTTAAGTCGATTCGATAACAAATGACGAAAACGGACGGATTTCTCAGGTTCTTACTACATATGAACACTTTTCACATTCTCCCGTGCTACGCGGCTGCTAGTCCTCCTTTCAAGCAAAATCTTATGGTCCTACGTCATGTCCAAGCCACCAAAGCCGGAAAAACGTGAATAATCGACAAGTAAAACTTGAATTATACTACTTCTTACTGGCTATTACTTCAACTTAGAAGCTTCTTCTGTGATCTACTATGGTGCTTTTAGTGTTTCGGCATACCGCAGCACGCGACATAGCTTTGCAGACGATAAGTGTAACCGTTTCAGAGAGAAGAGCGGCCAATGTGACGATCTGGCTTTAAGTCGATTCGATAACAAATGACGAAAACGGACGGATTTCTCAGGTTTTTACTACATATGAACACTTTTCACACTCTCTCGTGCCACGCGGCTGCTAGTCTTCCTTTCATGCAAAATCTTAAGGTTCCACCTCATGTCCAAGCCATCAAAGCCGGCTAAAAGGTGAATAATCGCAACTAAAACTTGAATTGTACTACTTCTTACTGGCTATTACTTCAACTTAGAAGCTTCTTCTGTGTTCTACTATGGTGCTTTTAGTGTTTCGGCATACCGCAGCACGCGACATAGCTTTGCAGACGATAATTGTAACCGTCTCAGAAAGAAAAGCGGCCAGTGTGACGATCTGTCTTTATGTCGAATCGATAACAAATGACGAAAGCGGACGGATTTCTCAGGTTTTCACTACATATGAACACTTTTCACATTCTCGCGTGCAACGCGGCTGCTACTCCTCCTTTCATGCAAAATATTAAGGTTCCACCAAATGTCAAACCCACCAAAGCCGGCTAAATAGTGTATAATCGACAACTAAAACTTGAATTGTACTACTTCTTACTCTCTATTACTTCAACTTAGAAGCTTCTTCTGTGTTTTACTATGGTGCTTTTAGTGTCTCCGCTTACCGCAGCACGCGACATAGCTTTGCAGACGATAAATGTAACCGTCTCAGAGAGAAAAGCGGCCAATGTGACGATCGGGCTTTAAGTCGATTCGATAACAAAGACGAAAACGGACGGATTTCTCAGGTTTCTACTACATATGAAAACTTTTCACATTCTCCCATGCAACGCGGCTGCTAGTCTCCCTTTCATGCAAAATCTTAAGGTCCTAGGTCATGTCCAAGCCACCAAAGCCGGCTAAAAAGTGATTAATCGACAACTAAAACTTAAATAGTACTACTTCTTACTGGCATTACTTCAATTTAGAACCTTCTTCTGTGTTTTAATATGGTGCTTTTATTGTCTCCGCATACCGCAGCACGCGACATAGCTTTGCAGACGATATATGTAACCGTTTCAGAGAGAAGAGCGGCCAATGTGACGATCTGGCTTTAAGTCGATTCGATAACAAATGACGAAAAGGGACGGATTTCTCAGGTTCTTACTACATATGAACACTTTTCACATTCTCCCGTGCAACGCGGCTGCTAGTCCTCCTTTCAAGCAAAATCTTAGGGTCCTACGTCATGTCCAAGCCACCAAAGCCGGCAAAAACGTGAATAATCGACAACTAAAACTTGAATTGTACTACATCTTACTGGCTATTACTTCAACTTAGAAGCTTCTTCTGTGTTCTACCATGGTGCTTTTAGTGTTTCGGCATACCGCAGCACGCGACATAGCTTTGCAGACGATAAGTGTAACCGTTTCAGAGAGAAGAGCGGCCATTGTGACGATCTGGCTTTAAGTCGATTCGATATCAAATGACGAAAACGGACGGATTTCTCAGGTTTTTTCTAAATATGAACACTTTTCACACTCTCTCGTGCAACGCGGCTGCTAGTCTTCCTTTCATGCAAAATCTTAAGGTTCTACCTCATGTCCAAGCCATCAAAGCCAGCTAAAAACTGAATAATCGACAACTAAAACTTGAATTGTACTACTTCTTACTGGCTATTGCTTCAACGTAGAAGCTTCTTCTGTGTTCTACTATGGTGCTTTTAGTGTCTCCGCATACCGCAGCACGCGACATAGCTTTGCATACGATAAATGTAACCGTCTCAGAGAGAAAAGCGGCCAATGTGACGATCTGGCTTTTAGTCGATTCGATAACAAATGACGAAAACGGACTGATTTCTCAGGTTTTTACTACATATGAACACTTTTCACATTCTCCCATGCAACGCGGCTGCTAGTCCTCCTTTCATGCAACATCTTAAAGTCCTAGGTCACGTCCAATCCACCAAAGCCGGCTAAAAAGTGAATAATCGACAACTAAAACTTGAATTGTACTACTTCTTACTGGCTATTACTTCAACATAGAAGCTTCTTCTGTGTTCTACTATGGTGCTTTTAGTGTTTCGGTATACTGCAGCACGCGACATAGCTTTGCAGACGATAAATGTAACCGTTTCAGAGAGAAGAACGGCCAATGTGACGATCTGGCTTTAAGTCGATTCGATAACAAATAACGAAAACGGACGGATTTATCAGGTTTTTATTACATATGAACAATTTTCACATTCTCCCGTGCAACGCGGCTGCTAGTCCTCCTTTCATGCAAAATCTTAAGGTCCTAGGTCATGTCCAAGCCACCAAAGCAGGCTAAAAAGTGAATAATCGACAACTAAAACTTCAATTGTACTACTTCTTACTGGCTATTACTTCAACATAGAAGCTTCTTCTGTGTTCTACTATGGTGCTTTTAGTGTTTCCGCATACCGCAGCACGCGACATAGCTTTGCAGACGATAAATGTAACCGTTTCAGAGAGAAAAGCGGCCAATGTGACGATCTGGCTTTAAGTCGATTCGATAACAAATGACGAAAACGGACGGATTTCTCAGGTTTTTACTACATATGAACACTTTTCATATTCTGCCTTGCAACGCGGCTGCAAGTCCTCCTTTCACGCAAAATCTTAAGGTCCTAGGTGATGTCCAAGCCACCAAAGCCGGCTAAAAAGTAAATAATCGACAACTAAAACTTGAATTGTACTACTTCTTACTGTCTATTACTTCAACATAGAAGCTTCTTCTGTGTTCTACTATGGTGATTTTAGTGTTTCCGCATACCGCAGCACGCGACATAGCTTTGCAGACGATAAATAAAACCGTTTCAGAGAGAAGAGCGGCCAATGTGACGATCTGGCTTTAAGTCGATTTGATAACAAATGACGAAAACGGACGGATTTCTCAGGTTTTTACTGCATATGAACACTTTTCACATTCTCCCGTGCAACGCGGCTGCTAGTCCTCCTTTCATGCAAAATCTTAAGGTCCTAGGTCATGCCCAAGCCACCAAAGCCGGCTAAAAAGTGAATAATCGACAACTAAAACTTGAATTGTACTACTTCTTTCTGGCTATTGCTTCAACTTAGAAGCTTCTTCTGTGTTCTACTATGGTGCTTTTAGTGTCTCCGCATACCGCAGCACGCGACATAGCTTTGCATACGATAAATGTAACCGTCTCAGAGAGAAAAGCGGCCAATGTGACGATCTGACTTTATGTAGATTCGATAACAAGTGACGAAAGCGGACGGATTTCTCAGGTTTTTACTACATATGAACATTTTTCACATTCTCGCGGGCAACGCGGCTGCTACTCCTCCTTTCATGCAAAATCTTAAGGTCCTAGGTCATGTCCAAGCCACCAAAGACGGCTAAAGAGTGAATAATCGATAACTAAAACTTGAATTGTACTACTTCTTACTGGCTATTACTTCAACTTAGAAGCTTCTTCTGTGCTCTACTATGGTGCTTTTAGTGTCTCCGCATACCGCAGAACGCGACATAGCTTTGCAGACGATAAATGTAACCGTCTCAGAGAGAAAAGCGGCCAATGTGACGATCTGGTTTTAAGTCGATTCGATAACAAATGACGAAAACGGACTGATTTCTCAGGTTTTTACTACATATGAACACTTTTCACATTCTCCCATGCAACGCGGCTGCTAGTCCTCCTTTCATGCAACATCTTAAAGTCCTAGGTCATGTCCAATCCACCAAAGCCGGCTAAAAAGTGAATAATCGACAACTAAAACTTGAATTGTACTACTTGTTACTGGCTATTACTTCAACATAGAAGCTTCTTCTGTGTTCTACTATGGTGCTTTTAGTGTTTCCGCATACCGCAGCACGCGACATAGCTTTGCAGACGATAAATGTAACCGTTTCAGAGAGAAGAGCGGCCAATGTGACGATCTGGCTTTAAGTCGATTCGATAACAAATGACGAAAACGGACGGATTTCTCAGGTTTTTACTACATATGAACACTTTTCACATTCTCCCTTGCAACGCGGGTGCAAGTCCTCCTTTCATGCAAAATCTTAAGGTCCTAGGTGATGTCCAAGCCACCAAAGCCGGCTAAAAAGTGAATAATCAATAACTAAAACTTCAATTATACTACTTCTTACTGGCTATTACTTCAACATAGAAGCTTCTTCTGTGTTCTACTATGGTGCTTTTAGTGTTTCCGCATACCGCAGCACGCGACATAGCTTTGCAGACGATAAATGTAACCGTTTCAGAGAGAAGAGCGGCCAATGTGACGAACTGGCTTTAAGTCGATTCGATAACAAATGACGAAAACGGACGGATTTCTCAGGTTTTTACTACATATGAACACTTTTCACTTTCTCCCATGCAACGCGGCTGCTAGTCCTCCTTTCATGCAAAATCTTAAGGTCCTAGGTCATGTCCAAGCCACCAAAGCAGGCTAAAAAGTGAATAATCGACAACTAAAACTTCAATTGTACTGCTTCTTACTGGCTATTACTTCAACATAGAAGCTTATTCTGTGTTCTACTCTGGTGCTTTTAGTGTTTCCGCATACCGCAGCACGCGACATAGCTTTGCAGACGATAAATGTAACCGTGTCAGAGAGAAGAGCGGCCAATGTGACGATCTGGCTTTAAGTCGATTCGATAACAAATGACGAAAACGGACGGATTTCTCAGGTTTTTACTACATATGAACACTTTTCACATTCTCGCGTGCAACGCGGCTGCTACTCCTCCTTTCATGCAAAATATTAAGGTTCCACCTAATGTCAAAGCCACCAAAGCCGGCTAAATAGTGTATAATCGACAACTAAAACTTGAATTGTACTACTTCGTACTGGCTATCACTTCAACTTAGAAGCTTCTTCTGTGTTTTACTATGGTGCTTTTAGTGTCTCCGCTTACCGCAGCACGCGACATAGCTTTGCAGACAATATATGTAACCGTTTCAGAGAGAAGAGCGGCCAATGTGACGATCTGGCTTTAAGTCGATTCGATATCAAATGACGAAAACGGACGGATTTCTCAGGTTCTTACTACATATGAACACTTTTCACATTCTCCCGTGCTACGCGGCTGCTAGTCCTCCTTTCAAGCAAAATCTTATGGTCCTACGTCATGTCCAAGCCACCAAAGCCGGAAAAACGTGAATAATCGACAACTAAAACTTGAATTGTACTACTTCTTACTGGCTATTACTTCAACTTAGAAGCTTCTCCTGTGTTCTACTATGGTGCTTTTAGTGTTTCGGCATACCGCAGCACGCGACATAGCTTTGCAGACGATAAGTGTAACCGTTTCAGAGAGAAGAGCGGCCAATGTGACGATCTGGCTTTAAGTCGATTCGATAACAAATGACGAAAACGGACGGATTTCTCAGGTTTTTACTACATATGAACACTTTTCACACTCTCTCGTGCAACGCGGCTGCTAGTCTTCCTTTCATGCAAAATCTTAAGGTTCCACCTCATGCCCAAGCCATCAAAGCCGGCTAAAAGGTGAATAATCGACAACTAAAACTTGAATTGTACTACTTCTTACTGGCTATTACTTCAACTTAGAAGCTTCTTCTGTGTTTTACTATGGTGCTTTTAGTGTCTCCGCATACCTCAGCACGCGACATAGCTCTGCAGACGATAATTGTAACCGTCTCAGAAAGAAAAGCGGCCAATGTGACGATCTGTCTTTATGTCGATTCGATAACAAATGACGAAAGCGGACGGATTTCTCAGGTTTTTACTACATATGAACACTTTTCACATTCTCGCGTGCAACGCGGCTGCTACTCCTCCTTTCATGCAAAATATTAAAGTTCCACCAAATGTCAAAGCCACCAAAGCCGGCTAAATAGTGTATAATCGACAACTAAAACTTGAATTGTACTACTTCTTACTGGCTATTACTTCAACTTAGAAGCTTCTTCTGTGTTTTACTATGGTGTTTTTAGTGTCTCCGCTTACCGCAGCACGCGACATAGCTTTGCAGACGATAAATGTAACCGTCTCAGAGAGAAAAGCGGCCAATGTGACGATCGGGCTTTAAGTCGATTCGATAACAAATGACGAAAACGGACGGATTTCTCAGGTTTTTACTACATATGAACCCTTTTCACATTCTCCCATGCAACGCGGCTGCTAGTCCTCCTTTCATGCAAAATCTTAAGTTCCTAGGTCATGTCCAAGCCACCAAAGCAGGCTAAAAGTGAATAATCGACAACTAAAACTTCGATTGTACTACTTCTTACTGGCTATTACTTCAACATAGAAGCTTCTTCTGTGTTCTACTATGGTGCTTTTAGTGTTTCCGCATACCGCAGCACGCGACATAGCTTTGCAGACGATAAATGTAACCGTTTCAGAGAGAAGAGCGGCCAATGTGACGATCTGGCTTTAAGTCGATTCGATAACAATTGACGAAAACGGACGGATTTCTCAGGTTTTTACTACATATGAACACTTTTCACATTCTCCCATGCAACGCGGCTGCTACTCCTCCTTTCATTTAACATCTTAAAGTCCTAGGTCACGTCCAATCCACCAAAGCCGGCTAAAAAGTGAATAATCGACAACTAAAACTTGAATTGTACTACATCTTACTGGCTATTACTTCAACATAGAAGCTTCTTATGTGTTCTACTATGGTGCTTTTAGTGTTTCGGTATACTGCAGCACGCGACATAGCTTTGCAGACGATAAATGTAACCGTTTCAGAGAGAAGAACGGCCAATGTGACGATCTGGCTTTAAGTCGATTCGATAACAAATGACGAAAACGGACGGATTTATCAGGTTTTTATAACATATGAACAATTTTCACATTCTCCCGTGCAACGCGGCTGCTAGTCCTCCTTTCATGCAAAATCTTAAGGTCCTAGGTCATGTCCAAGCCACCAAAGCAGGCTAAAAAGTGAATAATCGACAACCAAAACTTCAATTGTACTACTTCTTACTGGCTATTACTTCAACATAGAAGCTTCTTCTGTGTTCTACTATGGTGCTTTTAGTGTTTCCGCATACCGCAGCACGCGACATAGCTTTGCAGACGATAAATGTAACCGTTTCAGAGAGAAAAGCGGCCAATGTGACGATCTGGCTTTAAGTCGATTCGATAACAAATGACGAAAACGGACGGATTTCTCAGGTTTTTACTACATATGAACACTTTTCATATTCTGCCTTGCAACGCGGCTGCAAGTCCTCCTTTCACGCAAAATCTTAAGGTCCTAGGTGATGTCCAAGCCACCAAAGCCGGCTAAAAAGTGAATAATCGACAACTAAAACTTGAATTGTACTACTTCTTACTGTCTATTACTTCAACATAGAAGCTTCTTCTGTGTTCTACTATGGTGATTTTAGTGTTTCCGCATACCGCAGCACGCGACATAGCTTTGCAGACGATAAATGTAACCGTGTCAGAGAGAAGAGCGGCCAATGTGACGATCTGGCTTTAAGTCGATTCGATAACAAATGACGAAAAAGGACGGATTTCTCAGGTTTTTACTACATATGAACACTTTTCACATTCTCGCGTGCAACGCGGCTGCTACTCCTCCTTTCATGCAAAATATTAAGGTTCCACCTAATGTCAAAGCCACCAAAGCCGGCTAAATAGTGTATAATCGACAACTAAAACTTGAATTGTACTACTTCTTACTGGCTATTACTTCAACTTAGAAGCTTCTTCTGTGTTTTACTATGGTGCTTTTAGTGTCTCCGCTTACCGCAGCACGCGACATAGCTTTGCAGACGATATATGTAACCGTTTCAGAGAGAAGAGCGGCCAATGTGACGATCTGGCTTTAAGTCGATTCGATAACAAATGACGAAAACGGACGGATTTCTCAGGTTCTTACTACATATGAACACTTTTCACATTCTCCCGTGCTACGCGGCTGCTAGTCCTCCTTTCAAGCAAAATCTTATGGTCCTACGTCATGTCCAAGCCACCAAAGCCGGAAAAACGTGAATAATCGACAACTAAAACTTGAATTGTACTACTTCTTACTGGCTATTACTTCAACTTAGAAGCTTCTTCTGTGTTCTACTATGGTGCTTTTAGTGTTTCGGCATACCGCAGCACGCGACATAGCTTTGCAGACGATAAGTGTAACCGTTTCAGAGAGAAGAGCGGCCAATGTGACGATCTGGCTTTAAGTCGATTCGATAACAAATGACGAAAACGGACGGATTTCTCAGGTTTTTACTACATATGAACACTTTTCACACTCTCTCGTGCAACGCGGCTGCTAGTCTTCCTTTCATGCAAAATCTTAAGGTTCCACCTCATGTCCAAGCCATCAAAGCCGGCTACAAGGTGAATAATCGACAACTAAAACTTGAATTGTACTACTTCTTACTGGCTATTACTTCAACTTAGAAGCTTCTTCTGTGTTTTACTATGGTGCTTTTAGTGTTTCCGCATACCGCAGCACGCGACATAGCTTTGCAGACGATAAATGTAACCGTTTCAGAGAGAAAAGCGGCCAATGTGACGATCTGGCTTTAAGTCGATTCGATAACAAATGACGAAAACGGACGGATTTCTCAGGTTTTTACTACATATGAACACTTTTCATATTCTGCCTTGCAACGCGGCTGCAAGTCCTCCTTTCACGCAAAATCTTAAGGTCCTAGGTGATGTCCAAGCCACCAAAGCCGGCTAAAAAGTAAATAATCGACAACTAAAACTTGAATTGTACTACTTCTTACTGTCTATTACTTCAACATAGAAGCTTCTTCTGTGTTCTACTATGGTGATTTTAGTGTTTCCGCATACCGCAGCACGCGACATAGCTTTGCAGACGATAAATAAAACCGTTTCAGAGAGAAGAGCGGCCAATGTGACGATCTGGCTTTAAGTCGATTTGATAACAAATGACGAAAACGGACGGATTTCTCAGGTTTTTACTGCATATGAACACTTTTCACATTCTCCCGTGCAACGCGGCTGCTAGTCCTCCTTTCATGCAAAATCTTAAGGTCCTAGGTCATGCCCAAGCCACCAAAGCCGGCTAAAAAGTGAATAATCGACAACTAAAACTTGAATTGTACTACTTCTTTCTGGCTATTGCTTCAACTTAGAAGCTTCTTCTGTGTTCTACTATGGTGCTTTTAGTGTCTCCGCATACCGCAGCACGCGACATAGCTTTGCATACGATAAATGTAACCGTCTCAGAGAGAAAAGCGGCCAATGTGACGATCTGACTTTATGTAGATTCGATAACAAGTGACGAAAGCGGACGGATTTCTCAGGTTTTTACTACATATGAACATTTTTCACATTCTCGCGGGCAACGCGGCTGCTACTCCTCCTTTCATGCAAAATCTTAAGGTCCTAGGTCATGTCCAAGCCACCAAAGACGGCTAAAGAGTGAACAATCGATAACTAAAACTTGAATTGTACTACTTCTTACTGGCTATTACTTCAACTTAGAAGCTTCTTCTGTGCTCTACTATGGTGCTTTTAGTGTCTCCGCATACCGCAGAACGCGACATAGCTTTGCAGACGATAAATGTAACCGTCTCAGAGAGAAAAGCGGCCAATGTGACGATCTGGTTTTAAGTCGATTCGATAACAAATGACGAAAACGGACTGATTTCTCAGGTTTTTACTACATATGAACACTTTTCACATTCTCCCATGCAACGCGGCTGCTAGTCCTCCTTTCATGCAACATCTTAAAGTCCTAGGTCATGTCCAATCCACCAAAGCCGGCTAAAAAGTGAATAATCGACAACTAAAACTTGAATTGTACTACTTGTTACTGGCTATTACTTCAACATAGAAGCTTCTTCTGTGTTCTACTATGGTGCTTTTAGTGTTTCCGCATACCGCAGCACGCGACATAGCTTTGCAGACGATAAATGTAACCGTTTCAGAGAGAAGAGCGGCCAATGTGACGATCTGGCTTTAAGTCGATTCGATAACAAATGACGAAAACGGACGGATTTCTCAGGTTTTTACTACATATGAACACTTTTCACATTCTCCCTTGCAACGCGGGTGCAAGTCCTCCTTTCATGCAAAATCTTAAGGTCCTAGGTGATGTCCAAGCCACCAAAGCCGGCTAAAAAGTGAATAATCAATAACTAAAACTTCAATTATACTACTTCTTACTGGCTATTACTTCAACATAGAAGCTTCTTCTGTGTTCTACTATGGTGCTTTTAGTGTTTCCGCATACCGCAGCACGCGACATAGCTTTGCAGACGATAAATGTAACCGTTTCAGAGAGAAGAGCGGCCAATGTGACGAACTGGCTTTAAGTCGATTCGATAACAAATGACGAAAACGGACGGATTTCTCAGGTTTTTACTACATATGAACACTTTTCACTTTCTCCCATGCAACGCGGCTGCTAGTCCTCCTTTCATGCAAAATCTTAAGGTCCTAGGTCATGTCCAAGCCACCAAAGCAGGCTAAAAAGTGAATAATCGACAACTAAAACTTCAATTGTACTGCTTCTTACTGGCTA
The DNA here is from genome assembly GCF_023897955.1 of Schistocerca gregaria. Lineage (NCBI taxonomy): Eukaryota > Metazoa > Arthropoda > Insecta > Orthoptera > Acrididae > Schistocerca > Schistocerca gregaria. The sequence goes on along the minus strand of NW_026061780.1, from coordinate 771,167 downwards.
TTACTTCAACATAGAAGCTTATTCTGTGTTCTACTCTGGTGCTTTTAGTGTTTCCGCATACCGCAGCACGCGACATAGCTTTGCAGACGATAAATGTAACCGTGTCAGAGAGAAGAGCGGCCAATGTGACGATCTGGCTTTAAGTCGATTCGATAACAAATGACGAAAACGGACGGATTTCTCAGGTTTTTACTACATATGAACACTTTTCACATTCTCGCGTGCAACGCGGCTGCTACTCCTCCTTTCATGCAAAATATTAAGGTTCCACCTAATGTCAAAGCCACCAAAGCCGGCTAAATAGTGTATAATCGACAACTGAAACTTGAATTGTACTACTTCGTACTGGCTATCACTTCAACTTAGAAGCTTCTTCTGTGTTTTACTATGGTGCTTTTAGTGTCTCCGCTTACCGCAGCACGCGACATAGCTTTGCAGACAATATATGTAACCGTTTCAGAGAGAAGAGCGGCCAATGTGACGATCTGGCTTTAAGTCGATTCGATATCAAATGACGAAAACGGACGGATTTCTCAGGTTCTTACTACATATGAACACTTTTCACATTCTCCCGTGCTACGCGGCTGCTAGTCCTCCTTTCAAGCAAAATCTTATGGTCCTACGTCATGTCCAAGCCACCAAAGCCGGAAAAACGTGAATAATCGACAACTAAAACTTGAATTGTACTACTTCTTACTGGCTATTACTTCAACTTAGAAGCTTCTCCTGTGTTCTACTATGGTGCTTTTAGTGTTTCGGCATACCGCAGCACGCGACATAGCTTTGCAGACGATAAGTGTAACCGTTTCAGAGAGAAGAGCGGCCAATGTGACGATCTGGCTTTAAGTCGATTCGATAACAAATGACGAAAACGGACGGATTTCTCAGGTTTTTACTACATATGAACACTTTTCACACTCTCTCGTGCAACGCGGCTGCTAGTCTTCCTTTCATGCAAAATCTTAAGGTTCCACCTCATGTCCAAGCCATCAAAGCCGGCTAAAAGGTGAATAATCGACAACTAAAACTTGAATTGTACTACTTCTTACTGGCTATTACTTCAACTTAGAAGCTTCTTCTGTGTTTTACTATGGTGCTTTTAGTGTCTCCGCATACCTCAGCACGCGACATAGCTCTGCAGACGATAATTGTAACCGTCTCAGAAAGAAAAGCGGCCAATGTGACGATCTGTCTTTATGTCGATTCGATAACAAATGACGAAAGCGGACGGATTTCTCAGGTTTTTACTACATATGAACACTTTTCACATTCTCGCGTGCAACGCGGCTGCTACTCCTCCTTTCATGCAAAATATTAAAGTTCCACCAAATGTCAAAGCCACCAAAGCCGGCTAAATAGTGTATAATCGACAACTAAAACTTGAATTGTACTACTTCTTACTGGCTATTACTTCAACTTAGAAGCTTCTTCTGTGTTTTACTATGGTGTTTTTAGTGTCTCCGCTTACCGCAGCACGCGACATAGCTTTGCAGACGATAAATGTAACCGTCTCAGAGAGAAAAGCGGCCAATGTGACGATCGGGCTTTAAGTCGATTCGATAACAAATGACGAAAACGGACGGATTTCTCAGGTTTTTACTACATATGAACCCTTTTCACATTCTCCCATGCAACGCGGCTGCTAGTCCTCCATTCATGCAAAATCTTAAGGTCCTAGGTCATGTCCAAGCCACCAAAGCAGGCTAAAAGTGAATAATCGACAACTAAAACTTCGATTGTACTACTTCTTACTGGCTATTACTTCAACATAGAAGCTTCTTCTGTGTTCTACTATGGTGCTTTTAGTGTTTCCGCATACCGCAGCACGCGACATAGCTTTGCAGACGATAAATGTAACCGTTTCAGAGAGAAGAGCGGCCAATGTGACGATCTGGCTTTAAGTCGATTCGATAACAATTGACGAAAACGGACGGATTTCTCAGGTTTTTACTACATATGAACACTTTTCACATTCTCCCATGCAACGCGGCTGCTACTCCTCCTTTCATTTAACATCTTAAAGTCCTAGGTCACGTCCAATCCACCAAAGCCGGCTAAAAAGTGAATAATCGACAACTAAAACTTGAATTGTACTACATCTTACTGGCTATTACTTCAACATAGAAGCTTCTTATGTGTTCTACTATGGTGCTTTTAGTGTTTCGGTATACCGCAGCACGCGACATAGCTTTGCAGACGATAAATGTAACCGTTTCAGAGAGAAAAGCGGCCAATGTGACGATCTGGCTTTAAGTCGATTCGATAACAAATGACGAAAACGGACGGATTTCTCAGGTTTTTACTACATATGAACACTTTTCATATTCTGCCTTGCAACGCGGCTGCAAGTCCTCCTTTCACGCAAAATCTTAAGGTCCTAGGTGATGTCCAAGCCACCAAAGCCGGCTAAAAAGTGAATAATCGACAACTAAAACTTGAATTGTACTACTTCTTACTGTCTATTACTTCAACATAGAAGCTTCTTCTGTGTTCTACTATGGTGATTTTAGTGTTTCCGCATACCGCAGCACGCGACATAGCTTTGCAGACGATAAATGTAACCGTGTCAGAGAGAAGAGCGGCCAATGTGACGATCTGGCTTTAAGTCGATTCGATAACAAATGACGAAAAAGGACGGATTTCTCAGGTTTTTACTACATATGAACACTTTTCACATTCTCGCGTGCAACGCGGCTGCTACTCCTCCTTTCATGCAAAATATTAAGGTTCCACCTAATGTCAAAGCCACCAAAGCCGGCTAAATAGTGTATAATCGACAACTAAAACTTGAATTGTACTACTTCTTACTGGCTATTACTTCAACTTAGAAGCTTCTTCTGTGTTTTACTATGGTGCTTTTAGTGTCTCCGCTTACCGCAGCACGCGACATAGCTTTGCAGACGATATATGTAACCGTTTCAGAGAGAAGAGCGGCCAATGTGACGATCTGGCTTTAAGTCGATTCGATAACAAATGACGAAAACGGACGGATTTCTCAGGTTCTTACTACATATGAACACTTTTCACATTCTCCCGTGCTACGCGGCTGCTAGTCCTCCTTTCAAGCAAAATCTTATGGTCCTACGTCATGTCCAAGCCACCAAAGCCGGAAAAACGTGAATAATCGACAACTAAAACTTGAATTGTACTACTTCTTACTGGCTATTACTTCAACTTAGAAGCTTCTTCTGTGTTCTACTATGGTGCTTTTAGTGTTTCGGCATACCGCAGCACGCGACATAGCTTTGCAGACGATAAGTGTAACCGTTTCAGAGAGAAGAGCGGCCAATGTGACGATCTGGCTTTAAGTCGATTCGATAACAAATGACGAAAACGGACGGATTTCTCAGGTTTTTACTACATATGAACACTTTTCACACTCTCTCGTGCAACGCGGCTGCTAGTCTTCCTTTCATGCAAAATCTTAAGGTTCCACCTCATGTCCAAGCCATCAAAGCCGGCTACAAGGTGAATAATCGACAACTAAAACTTGAATTGTACTACTTCTTACTGGCTATTACTTCAACTTAGAAGCTTCTTCTGTGTTTTACTATGGTGCTTTTAGTGTCTCCGCATACCTCAGCACGCGACATAGCTTTGCAGACGATAATTGTAACCGTCTCAGAAAGAAAAGCGGCCAATGTGACGATCTGTCTTTATGTCGATTCGATAACAAATGACGAAAGCGGACGGATTTCTCAGGTTTTTACTACATATGAACACTTTTCACATTCTCGCGTGCAACGCGGCTGCTACTCCTCCTTTCATGCAAAATATTAAAGTTCCACCTAATGTCAAAGCCACCAAAGCCGGCTAAATAGTGTATAATCGACAACTAAAACTTGAATTGTACTACTTCTTACTGGCTATTACTTCAACTTAGAAGCTTCTTCTGTGTTTTACTATGGTGCTTTTAGTGTCTCCGCTTACCGCAGCACGCGACATAGCTTTGCAGACGATATATGTAACCGTTTCAGAGAGAAGAGCGGCCAATGTGACGATCTGGCTTTAAGTCGATTCGATAACAAATGACGAAAACGGACGGATTTCTCAGGTTCTTACTACATATGAACACTTTTCACATTCTCCCGTGCTACGCGGCTGCTAGTCCTCCTTTCAAGCAAAATCTTATGGTCCTACGTCATGTCCAAGCCACCAAAGCCGGAAAAACGTGAATAATCGACAACTAAAACTTGAATTGTACTACTTCTTACTGGCTATTACTTCAACTTAGAAGCTTCTTCTGTGTTCTACTATGGTGCTTTTAGTGTTTCGGCATACCGCAGCACGCGACATAGCTTTGCAGACGATAAGTGTAACCGTTTCAGAGAGAAGAGCGGCCAATGTGACGATCTGGCTTTAAGTCGATTCGATAACAAATGACGAAAACGGACGGATTTCTCAGGTTTTTACTACATATGAACCCTTTTCACATTCTCCCATGCAACGCGGCTGCTAGTCCTCCTTTCATGCAAAATCTTAAGGTCCTAGGTCATGTCCAAGCCACCAAAGCAGGCTAAAAGTGAATAATCGACAACTAAAACTTCAATTTTACTACTTCTTACTGGCTATTACTTCAACATAGAAGCTTCTTCTGTGTTCTACTATGGTGCTTTTAGTGTTTCCGCATACCGCAGCACGCGACATAGCTTTGCAGACGATAAATGTAACCGTTTCAGAGAGAAGAGCGGCCAATGTGACGATCTGGCTTTAAGTCGATTCGATAACAATTGACGAAAACGGACGGATTTCTCAGGTTTTTACTACATATGAACACTTTTCACTTTCTCCCTTGCAACGCGGCTGCAAGTCCTCCTTTCACTCAAAATCTTAAGGTCCTAGGTGATGTCCAAGCCACCAAAGCCGGCTAAAATGTGAATAATCGACAACTAAAACTTGAATTGTACTACTTCTTACTGGCTATTGCTTCAACGTAGATGCTACTTCTGTGTTCTACTATGGTGCTTTTAGTGTCTCCGCATACCGCAGCACGCGACATAGCTTTGCATACGATAAATGTAACCGTCTCAGAGAGAAAAGCGGCCAATGTGACGATCTGGCTTTAAGTCGATTCGATAACAAATGACGAAAACGGACTGATTTCTCAGGTTTTTACTACATATGAACACTTTTCACATTCTCCCATGCAACGTGGCTGCTAGTCCTCCTTTCATGCAACATATTAAAGTCCTAGGTCACGTCCAATCCACCAAAGCCGGCTAAAAAGTGAATAATCGACAACTAAAACTTGAATTGTACTACTTCTTACTGGCTATTACTTCAACATAGAAGCTTCTTCTGTGTTCTACTATGGTGCTTTTAGTGTTTCGGTATACTGCAGCACGTGACATAGCTTTGCAGACGATAAATGTAACCGTTTCAGAGAGAAGAACGGCCAATGTGACGATCTGGCTTTAAGTCGATTCGATAACAAATGACGAAAATGGACGGATTTATCAGGTTTTTATTACATATGAACAATTTTCACATTCTCCCGTGCAACGCGGCTGCTAGTCCTCCTTTCATGCAAAATCTTAAGGTCCTAGGTCATGTCCAAGCCACCAAAGCAGGCTAAAAAGTGAATAATCGACAACTAAAACTTCAACTGTAGTACTTCTTACTGGCTATTACTTCAACATAGAAGCTTCTTCTGTGTTCTACTATGGTGCTTTTAGTGTTTCCGCATACCGCAGCACGCGACATAGCTTTGCAGACGATAAATGTAACCGTTTCAGAGAGAAAAGCGGCCAATGTGACGATCTGGCTTTAAGTCGATTCGATAACAAATGACGAAAACGGACGGATTTCTCAGGTTTTTACTACATATGAACACTTTTCATATTCTGCCTTGCAACGCGGCTGCAAGTCCTCCTTTCACACAAAATCTTAAGGTCCTAGGTGATGTCCAAGCCACCAAAGCCGGCTAAAAAGTGAATAATCGACAACTAAAACTTGAATTGTACTACTTCTTACTGTCTATTACTTCAACATTGAAGCTTCTTCTATGTTCTACTATGGTGATTTTAGTGTTTCCGCATACCGCAGCACGCGACATAGCTTTGCATACGATAAATGTAACCGTTTCAGAGAGAAAAGCGGCCAATGTGACGATCTGGCTTTAAGTCGATTCGATAACAAATGACGAAAGCGGACGGATTTCTCAGGTTTTTACTACATATGAACATTTTTCACATTCTCGCGGGCAACGCGGCTGCTACTCCTCCTTTCATGCAAAATCTTAAGGTCCTAGGTCATGTCCAAGCCACCAAAGACGGCTAAAAAGTGAATAATCGATAACTAAAACTTGAATTGTACTACTTCTTACTCTCTATTACTTCAACTTAGAAGCTTCTTCTGTGTTCTACTATGGTGCTTTTAGTGTCTCCGCATACCGCAGAACGCGACATAGCTTTGCAGACGATAAATGTAACCGTCTCAGAGAGAAAAGCGGCCAATGTGACGATCTGGCTTTAAGTCGATTCGATAACAAATGACGAAAACGGACTGATTTCTCAGGTTTTTACTACATATGAACACTTTTCACATTCTCCCATGCAACGCGGCTGCTAGTCCTCCTTTCATGCAACATTTTAAAGTCCTAGGTCATGTCCAATCCACCAAAGCCGGCTAAAAAGTGAATAATCGACAACTAAAACTTGAATTGTACTACTTGTTACGTGCTATTACTTCAACATAGAAGCTTCTTCTGTGTTCTACTATGGTGCTTTTAGTGTTTCCGCATACCGCAGCACGCGACATAGCTTTGCAGACGATAAATGTAACCGTTTCAGAGAGAAGAGCGGCCAATGTGACGATCTGGCTTTAAGTCGATTCGATAACAAATGACGAAAACGGACGGATTTCTCAGGTTTTTACTACATATGAACACTTTTCACATTCTCCCTTGCAACGCGGGTGCAAGTCCTCCTTTCATGCAAAATCTTAACGTCCTAGGTGATGTCCAAGCCACCAAAGCCGGCTAAAAAGTGAATAATCAATAACTAAAACTTCAATTATACTACTTCTTACTGGCTATTACTTCAACATAGAAGCTTCTTCTGTGTTCTACTATGGTGCTTTTAGTGTTTCCGCATACCGCAGCACGCGACATAGCTTTGCAGACGATAAATGTAACCGTTTCAGAGAGAAGAGCGGCCAATGTGACGAACTGGCTTTAAGAAGATTCGATAACAAATGACGAAAACGGACGGATTTCTCAGGTTTTTACTACATATGAACACTTTTCACTTTCTCCCATGCAACGCGGCTGCTAGTCCTCCTTTCATGCAAAATCTTAAGGTCCTAGGTCATGTCCAAGCCACCAAAGCAGGCTAAAAAGTGAATAATCGACAACTAAAACTTCAATTGTACTGCTGCTTACTGGCTATTACTTCAACATAGAAGCTTATTCTGTGTTCTACTCTGGTGCTTTTAGTGTTTCCGCATACCGCAGCACGCGACATAGCTTTGCAGACGATAAATGTAACCGTGTCAGAGAGAAGAGCGGCCAATGTGACGATCTGGCTTTAAGTCGATTCGATAACGAATGACGAAAACGGACGGATTTCTCAGGTTTTTACTACATATGAACACTTTTCACTTTCTCGCGGGCAACGCGGCTGCTACTCCTCCTTTCATGCAAAATCTTAAGGTCCCAGGTCATGTCCAAGCCACCAAAGCCGGCTAAAAAGTGAATAATCGACAACTAAAACTTGAATTGTACTACTTCTTACTGTCTATTACTTCAACATAGAAGCTTCTTCTGTGTTCTACTATGGTGATTTTAGTGTTTCCGCCTACCGTAGCACGCGACATAGCTTTGCAGACGATAAATGTAACCGTTTCAGAGAGAAGAGCGGCCAATGTGACGATCTGGCTTTAAGTCGATTTGATAACAAATGACGAAAACGGACGGATTTCTCAGGTTTTTACTGCATATGAACACTTTTCACATTCTCCCGTGCAACGCGGCTGCTAGTCCTATTTTCATGCAAAATCTTAAGGTCCTAGGTCATGCCCAAGCCACCAAAGCCGGCTAAAAAGTGAATAATCGACAACTAAAACTTGAATTGTACTACTTCTTACTGGCTATTGCTTCAACTTAGAAGCTTCTTCTGTGTTCTACTATGGTGCTTTTAGTGTCTCCGCATACCGCAGCACGCGACATAGCTTTGCATACGATAAATGTAACCGTCTCAGAGAGAAAAGCGGCCAATGTGACGATCTGGCTTTAAGTCGATTCGATAACAAATGACGAAAACGGACTGATTTCTCAGGTTTTTACTACATATGAACACTTTTCACATTCTCCCATGCAACGCGGCTGCTAGTCCTCCTTTCATGCAACATCTTAAAGTCCTAGGTCATGTCCAATCCACCAAAGCCGGCTAAAAAGTGAATAATCGACAACTAAAACTTGAATTGTACTACTTGTTACTGGCTATTACTTCAACATAGAAGGTTCTTCTGTGTTCTACTATGGTGCTTTTAGTGTTTCCGCATACCGCAGCACGCGACATAGCTTTGCAGACGATAAATGTAACCGTTTCAGAGAGAAGAGCGGCCAATGTGACGATCTGGCTTTAAGTCGATTCGATAGCAAATGACGAAAACGGACGGATTTCTCAGGTTTTTACTACATATGAACACTTTTCACATTCTCCCTTGCAACGCGGGTGCAAGTCCTCCTTTCATGCAAAATCTTAAGGTCCTAGGTGATGTCCAAGCCACCAAAGCCGGCTAAAAAGTGAATAATCGATAACTAAAACTTGAATTGTACTACTTCTTACTGGCTATTGCTTCAACTTAGAAGCTTCTTCTGTGTTCTACTATGGTGCTTTTAGTGTCTCCGCATACCGCAGCACGTGACATAGCTTTGCAGACGATAAATGTAACCGTTTCAGAGAGAAGAACGGCCAATGTGACGATCTGGCTTTAAGTCGATTCGACAACAAATGACGAAAACGGACGGATCTATCAGGTTTTTACTACATATGAACACTTTTCACATTCTCCCGTGCAACGCGGCTGCTAGTCCTCCTTTCATGCAAAATCTTAAGGTCCTAGGTCATGTCCAAGCCACCAAAGCAGGCTAAAAAGTGAATAATCGACTACTAAAACTTCAATTATACTACTTCTTACTGGCTATTACTTCAACATAGAAGCTTCTTCTGTTATCTACTATGGTGCTTTTAGTGTTTCCGCATACCGCAGCACGCGACATAGCTTTGCAGACGATAAATGTAACCATTTCAGAGAGAAGAGCGGCCAATGTGACGAACTGGCTTTAAGTCGATTCGATAACAAATGACGAAAACGGACGGATTTCTCAGGTTTTTACTACATATGAACACTATTCACTTTCTCCCATGCAACGCGGCTGCTAGTCCACCTTTCATACAAAATCTTAAGGTCCTAGGTCATGTCCAAGCCACCAAAGCAAGCTAAAAAGTGAATAATCGACAACTGAAACTTCAATTGTACTGCTTCTTACTGGCTATTACTTCAACATAGAAGCTTCTTCTGTGTTCTACTATGGTGCTTTTAGTGTTTCCGCATACCGCAGCACGCGACATAGCTTTGCAGACGATAAATGTAACCGTTTCAGAGAGAGGAGCGGCCAATGTGACGATCTGGCTTTAAGTCGATTCGATAACAAATGACGAAAACGGACGGATTTCTCAGGTTTTTACTACATATGAACACTTTTCACATTCTCGCGGGCAACACGGCTGCTACTCCTCCTTTCATGCAAAATCTTAAGGTCCTAGGTCATGTCCAAGCCACCAAAGCCGGCTAAAAAGTGAATAATCGACAACTAAAACTTGAATTGTACTACATCTTACTGGCTATTACTTCAAATTAGAAGCTTCTTCTGTGTTCTACTATGGTGCTTTTAGTGTTTCGGTATACTGCAGCACGCGACATAGCTTTGCAGACGATAAATGTAACCGTTTCAGAGAGAAGAGCGGCCAATGTGACGATCTAGCTTTAAGTCGATTCGATAACAAATGACGAAAACGTACGGATTTCTCAGGTTTTTACTGCATATGAACACTTTTCACATTCTCCCGTGCAACGCGGCTGCTAGTCCTCCTTTCATGCAAAATCTTAAGGTCCTAGGTCATGCCCAAGCCACCAAAGACGGCTAAAAAATGAATAATCGATAACTAAAACTTGAATTGTACTACTTCTTACTGGCTATTACTTCAACATAGAAACTTCTTCTGTGCTCTACTATGGTGCTTTTAGTGTCTCCGCATACCGCAGCACGCGACATAGCTTTGCAGACGATAAATGTAACCGTCTCAGAGAGAAAAGCGGCCAATGTGACGATCTGGCTTTAAGTCGATTCGATAACAAATGACGAAAACGGACTGATTTCTCAGGTTTTTACTACATATGAACACTTTTCACATTCTCCCATGCAACGCGGCTGCTAGTCCTCCTTTCATGCAACATCTTAAAGTCCTAGGTCATGTCCAATCCACCAAAGCCGGCTAAAAAGTGAATAATCGACAACTAAATCTTGAATTGTACTACTTCTTACTGGCTATTACTTCAACATAGAAGCTTATTCTGTGTTCTACTATGGTTTATTTAGTGTTTCCGCATACCGCAGCACGCGACATAGCTTTGCAGACGATAAATGTAACCGCTTCAGAGAGAAGAGCGGCCAATGTGACGATCTGGCTTTAAGTCGATTCGATAGCAAATGACGAAAACGGACGGATTTCTCAGGTTTTTACTACATATGAACACTTTTCACATTCTCCCTTGCAACGCGGGTGCAAGTCCTCCTTTCATGCAAAATCTTAAGGTCCTAGGTGATGTCCAAGCCACCAAAGCCGGCTAAAAAGTGAATAATCGATAACTAAAACTTGAATTGTACTACTTCTTATTGGCTATTGCTTCAACTTAGAAGCTTCTTCTGTGTTCTACTATGGTACTTTTAATGTCTCCGCATACCGCAGCACGTGACATAGCTTTGCAGACGATAAATGTAACCGTCTCAGAGAGAAAAGCGGCCAATGTGACGATCTGTCTTTAAGTCGATTCGATAACAAATGACGAAAGCGGACGGATTTCTCAGGTTTTTACTACATATGAACACTTTTCTCATTCTCGCGGGCAACGCGGCTGCTACTCCTCCTTTCATGCAAAATCTTAAGGTCTTAGGTCATGTCCAAGCCACCAAAGCCGGCTAAAAAGTGATTAATCGACAACTAAAACTTGAATTGTACTACTTCTTACTGGCTATTACTTCAAATTAGAAGCTTCTTCTGTGTTCTACTATGGTGCTTTTAGTGTTTCGGTATACTGCAGCACGCGACATAGCTTTGCAGACGATAAATGTAACCGTTTCAGAGAGAAGAACGGCCAATGTGACGATCTGGCTTTAAGTCGATTCGATAACAAATGACGAAAACGGACGGATCTATCAGGTTTTTACTACATATGAACACTTTTCACATTCTCCCGTGCAACGCGGCTGCTAGTCCTCCTTTCATGCAAAATCTTAAGGTCCTAGGTCATGTCCAAGCCACCAAAGCAGGCCAAAAAGTGAATAATCGACAACTAAAACTTCAATTGTACTACTTCTTACTGGCTATTACTTCAACATAGAAGCTTCTTTTGTGTTCTACTATGGTGCTTTTAGTGTTTCCGCATACCGCAGCACGCGACATAGCTTGGCAGACTATAAATGTAACCGTTTCAGAGAGAAGAGCGGCCAATGTGACGATCTTGCTTTAAGTCGATTCGATAACAAATGACGAAAACGGACGGATTTCTCAGGTTTTTACTACATATGAACACTTTTCACATTCTCCCTTGCAACGCGGCTGCACGTCCTCCTTTCACGCAAAATCTTAAGTTCCTAGGTGATTTCCAAGCCACCAAAGCCGGCTAAAAAGTGAATAATCGACAACTAAAACTTCAATTGTACTACTCCTTACTGGCTATTGCTTCAACTTAGAAGCTTCTTCTGTGCTCTACTATGGTGCTATTAGTGTCTCCGCATACCGCAGCACGCGACATAGCTTTGCAGACGATAAATGTAACCGTCTCAGAGAGAAGAACGGCCAATGTGACGATCTAGCTTTAAGTCGATTCGATAGCAAATGACGAAAACGGACGGATTTCTCAGGTTTTTACTACATATGAACACTTTTCACATTCTCCCTTGCAACGCGGGTGCAAGTCCTCCTTTCATGCAAAATCTTAAGGTCCTAGGTGATGTCCAAGCCACCAAAGCCGGCTAAAAAGTGAATAATCGATAACTAAAACTTGAATTGTACTACTTCTTACTGGCTATTGCTTCAACTTAGAAGCTTCTTCTGTGTTCTGCTATGGTACTTTTAGTGTCTCCGCATACCGCAGAACGAGACATAGCTTTGCAGACGATAAATGTAACCGTCTCAGAGAGAAAAGCGGCCAATGTGACGATCTGTCTTTAAATCGATTAGATAACAAATGACGAAAGCGGACGGATTTCTCAGGTTTTTACTACATAGGAACACTTTTCACATTCTCCCGTGCAACGCGGCTGCTACTCCTCCTTTCATGCAAAATCTTAAGGTCCTAGGTCATGTCCAAGCCACCAAAGCCGGCTAAAAAGTGATTAATCGACAACTAAAACTTGAATTGTACTACTTCTTACCGGCTATTACTTCAAATTAGAAGCTTCTTCTGTGTTCTACTATGGTGCTTTTAGTGTTTCGGTTTACTGCAGCACGCGACATAGCTTTGCAGACGATAAATGTAACCGTTTCAGAGAGAAGAACGGCCAATGTGACGATCTGGCTTTAAGTCGATTTGATAACAAATGACGAAAACGGACGGATTTCTCAGGTTTTTACTACATATGAACACTTTTCACATTCTCCCGTGCAACGCGGCTGCTAGTCCTCCTTTCATGCAAAATCTTAAGGTCCTAGGTCATGTCCAAGCCACCAAAGCAGGCCAAAAAGTGAATAATCGACAACTAAAACTTCAATTGTACTACTTCTTACTGGCTATTACTTCAACATAGAAGCTTCTTCTGTGTTCTACTATGGTGCTTTTAGTGTTTCCGCATACCGAAGCACGCGACATAGCTTGGCAGACTATAAACGTAACCGTTTCAGAGAGAAGAGCGGCCAATGTGACGAACTGGCTTTAAGTCGATTCGATAACAAATGACGAAAACGGACGGATTTCTCAGGTTTTTACTACATATGAACACTTTTCACTTTCTCCCATGCAACGCGGCTGCTAGTCCTCCTTTCATGCAAAATCTTAAGGTCCTAGGTCATGTCCAAGCCACCAAAGAAGGCTAAAAAGTGAATAATCGACAACTAAAACTTCAATTGTACTACTTCTTACTGGCTATTACTTCAACATAGAAGCTTCTTCTGTGTTCTACTATGGTGCTTTTAGTGTTTCCGCATACCGCAGCACGCGACATAGCTTTTCAGACGATAAATGTAACCGTTTCAGAGAGAAGAGCGGCCAATGTGACGATCTGGCTTTAAGTCGATTCGATAACAAATGACGAAAACGGACGGATTTCTCAGGTTTTTACTACATATGAACACTTTTCACATTCTCCCTTGCAACGCGGCTGCAAGTCCTCCTTTCACGCAAAATCTTAAGGTCCTAGGTGATGTCCAAGCCACCAAAGCCGGCTAAAAAGTGAATAATCGACAACTAAAACTTGAATTGTACTACTTCTTACTGGCTATTACTTCAAATTTGAAGCTTCTACTGTGTTCTACTATGGTGCTTTTAGTGTTTCGGTATACTGCAGCACGCGACATAGCTTTGCAGACGATAAATGTAACCGTTTCAGAGAGAAGAGCGGCCAATGTGACGATCTAGCTTTAAGTCGATTCGATAACAAATGACGAAAACGTACGGATTTCTCAGGTTTTTACTGCATATGAACACTTTTCACATTCTCCCGTGCAACGCGGCTGCTAGTCCTCCTTTCATGCGAAATCTTAAGGTCCTAGGTCATGTCCAAGCCACCAAAGACGGTTAAAAAATGAATAATCGATAACTAAAACTTGAATTGTACTACTTCTTACTGGCTATTACTTCAACTTAGAAGCTTCTTCTGTGCTCTACTATGGTGCTTTTAGTGTCTCCGCATACCGCAGCACGCGACATAGCTTTGCAGACGATAAATGTAACCGTCTCAGAGAGAAGAACGGCCAATGTGACGATCTGGCTTTAAGTCGATTCGATAGCAAATGACGAAAACGGACGGATTTCTCAGGTTTTTACTACATATGAACACTTTTCACATTCTCCCTTGCAACGCGGGTGCAAGTCCTCCTTTCATGCAAAATCTTAAGGTCCTAGGTGATGTCCAAGCCACCAAAGCCGGCTAATAAGTGAATAATCGATAACTAAAACTTGAATTGAACTACTTCTTACTGGCTATTGCTTCAACTTAGAAGCTTCTTCTGTGTTCTACTATGGTACTTTTAGTGTCTCCACATACCGCAGCACGTGACATAGCTTTGCAGACGATAAATGTAACCGTCTCAGAGAGAAAAGCGGCCAATGTGACGATCTGTCTTTAAATCGATTAGATAACAAATGACGAAAGCGGACGGATTTCTCAGGTTTTTACTGCATATGAACACTTTTCACATTCTCCCGTGCAACGCGGCTGCTAGTCCTCCTTTCATGCAAAATCTTAAGGTCCTAGGTCATGCCCAAGCCACCAAAGACGGCTAAAAAATGAATAATCGATAACTAAAACTTGAATTGTACTACTTCTTACTGGCTATTACTTCAACATAGAAACTTCTTCTGTGCTCTACTATGGTGCTTTTAGTGTCTCCGCATACCGCAGCACGCGACATAGCTTTGCAGACGATAAATGTAACCGTCTCAGAGAGAAAAGCGGCCAATGTGACGATCTGGCTTTAAGTCGATTCGATAACAAATGACGAAAACGGACTGATTTCTCAGGTTTTTACTACATATGAACACTTTTCACATTCTCCCATGCAACGCGGCTGCTAGTCCTCCTTTCATGCAACATCTTAAAGTCCTAGGTCATGTCCAATCCACCAAAGCCGGCTAAAAAGTGAATAATCGACAACTAAATCTTGAATTGTACTACTTCTTACTGGCTATTACTTCAACATAGAAGCTTATTCTGTGTTCTACTATGGTTTATTTAGTGTTTCCGCATACCGCAGCACGCGACATAGCTTTGCAGACGATAAATGTAACCGCTTCAGAGAGAAGAGCGGCCAATGTGACGATCTGGCTTTAAGTCGATTCGATAGCAAATGACGAAAACGGACGGATTTCTCAGGTTTTTACTACATATGAACACTTTTCACATTCTCCCTTGCAACGCGGGTGCAAGTCCTCCTTTCATGCAAAATCTTAAGGTCCTAGGTGATGTCCAAGCCACCAAAGCCGGCTAAAAAGTGAATAATCGATAACTAAAACTTGAATTGTACTACTTCTTACTGGCTATTGCTTCAACTTAGAAGCTTCTTCTGTGTTCTACTATGGTACTTTTAATGTCTCCGCATACCGCAGCACGTGACATAGCTTTGCAGACGATAAATGTAACCGTCTCAGAGAGAAAAGCGGCCAATGTGACGATCTGTCTTTAAGTCGATTCGATAACAAATGACGAAAGCGGACGGATTTCTCAGGTTTTTACTACATATGAACACTTTTCTCATTCTCGCGGGCAACGCGGCTGCTACTCCTCCTTTCATGCAAAATCTTAAGGTCTTAGGTCATGTCCAAGCCACCAAAGCCGGCTAAAAAGTGATTAATCGACAACTAAAACTTGAATTGTACTACTTCTTACTGGCTATTACTTCAAATTAGAAGCTTCTTCTGTGTTCTACTATGGTGCTTTTAGTGTTTCGGTATACTGCAGCACGCGACATAGCTTTGCAGACGATAAATGTAACCGTTTCAGAGAGAAGAACGGCCAATGTGACGATCTGGCTTTAAGTCGATTCGATAACAAATGACGAAAACGGACGGATCTATCAGGTTTTTACTACATATGAACACTTTTCACATTCTCCCGTGCAACGCGGCTGCTAGTCCTCCTTTCATGCAAAATCTTAAGGTCCTAGGTCATGTCCAAGCCACCAAAGCAGGCCAAAAAGTGAATAATCGACAACTAAAACTTCAATTGTACTACTTCTTACTGGCTATTACTTCAACATAGAAGCTTCTTTTGTGTTCTACTATGGTGCTTTTAGTGTTTCCGCATACCGCAGCACGCGACATAGCTTGGCAGACTATAAATGTAACCGTTTCAGAGAGAAGAGCGGCCAATGTGACGATCTTGCTTTAAGTCGATTCGATAACAAATGACGAAAACGGACGGATTTCTCAGGTTTTTACTACATATGAACACTTTTCACATTCTCCCTTGCAACGCGGCTGCACGTCCTCCTTTCACGCAAAATCTTAAGTTCCTAGGTGATTTCCAAGCCACCAAAGCCGGCTAAAAAGTGAATAATCGACAACTAAAACTTCAATTGTACTACTCCTTACTGGCTATTGCTTCAACTTAGAAGCTTCTTCTGTGCTCTACTATGGTGCTATTAGTGTCTCCGCATACCGCAGCACGCGACATAGCTTTGCAGACGATAAATGTAACCGTCTCAGAGAGAAGAACGGCCAATGTGACGATCTAGCTTTAAGTCGATTCGATAGCAAATGACGAAAACGGACGGATTTCTCAGGTTTTTACTACATATGAACACTTTTCACATTCTCCCTTGCAACGCGGGTGCAAGTCCTCCTTTCATGCAAAATCTTAAGGTCCTAGGTGATGTCCAAGCCACCAAAGCCGGCTAAAAAGTGAATAATCGATAACTAAAACTTGAATTGTACTACTTCTTACTGGCTATTGCTTCAACTTAGAAGCTTCTTCTGTGTTCTGCTATGGTACTTTTAGTGTCTCCGCATACCGCAGAACGAGACATAGCTTTGCAGACGATAAATGTAACCGTCTCAGAGAGAAAAGCGGCCAATGTGACGATCTGTCTTTAAATCGATTAGATAACAAATGACGAAAGCGGACGGATTTCTCAGGTTTTTACTACATAGGAACACTTTTCACATTCTCCCGTGCAACGCGGCTGCTACTCCTCCTTTCATGCAAAATCTTAAGGTCCTAGGTCATGTCCAAGCCACCAAAGCCGGCTAAAAAGTGATTAATCGACAACTAAAACTTGAATTGTACTACTTCTTACCGGCTATTACTTCAAATTAGAAGCTTCTTCTGTGTTCTACTATGGTGCTTTTAGTGTTTCGGTTTACTGCAGCACGCGACATAGCTTTGCAGACGATAAATGTAACCGTTTCAGAGAGAAGAACGGCCAATGTGACGATCTGGCTTTAAGTCGATTTGATAACAAATGACGAAAACGGACGGATTTCTCAGGTTTTTACTACATATGAACACTTTTCACATTCTCCCGTGCAACGCGGCTGCTAGTCCTCCTTTCATGCAAAATCTTAAGGTCCTAGGTCATGTCCAAGCCACCAAAGCAGGCCAAAAAGTGAATAATCGACAACTAAAACTTCAATTGTACTACTTCTTACTGGCTATTACTTCAACATAGAAGCTTCTTCTGTGTTCTACTATGGTGCTTTTAGTGTTTCCGCATACCGCAGCACGCGACATAGCTTGGCAGACTATAAACGTAACCGTTTCAGAGAGAAGAGCGGCCAATGTGACGAACTGGCTTTAAGTCGATTCGATAACAAATGACGAAAACGGACGGATTTCTCAGGTTTTTACTACATATGAACACTTTTCACTTTCTCCCATGCAACGCGGCTGCTAGTCCTCCTTTCATGCAAAATCTTAAGGTCCTAGGTCATGTCCAAGCCACCAAAGAAGGCTAAAAAGTGAATAATCGACAACTAAAACTTCAATTGTACTACTTCTTACTGGCTATTACTTCAACATAGAAGCTTCTTCTGTGTTCTACTATGGTGCTTTTAGTGTTTCCGCATACCGCAGCACGCGACATAGCTTTTCAGACGATAAATGTAACCGTTTCAGAGAGAAGAGCGGCCAATGTGACGATCTGGCTTTAAGTCGATTCGATAACAAATGACGAAAACGGACGGATTTCTCAGGTTTTTACTACATATGAACACTTTTCACATTCTCCCTTGCAACGCGGCTGCAAGTCCTCCTTTCACGCAAAATCTTAAGGTCCTAGGTGATGTCCAAGCCACCAAAGCCGGCTAAAAAGTGAATAATCGACAACTAAAACTTGAATTGTACTACTTCTTACTGGCTATTACTTCAAATTTGAAGCTTCTACTGTGTTCTACTATGGTGCTTTTAGTGTTTCGGTATACTGCAGCACGCGACATAGCTTTGCAGACGATAAATGTAACCGTTTCAGAGAGAAGAGCGGCCAATGTGACGATCTAGCTTTAAGTCGATTCGATAACAAATGACGAAAACGTACGGATTTCTCAGGTTTTTACTGCATATGAACACTTTTCACATTCTCCCGTGCAACGCGGCTGCTAGTCCTCCTTTCATGCGAAATCTTAAGGTCCTAGGTCATGTCCAAGCCACCAAAGACGGTTAAAAAATGAATAATCGATAACTAAAACTTGAATTGTACTACTTCTTACTGGCTATTACTTCAACTTAGAAGCTTCTTCTGTGCTCTACTATGGTGCTTTTAGTGTCTCCGCATACCGCAGCACGCGACATAGCTTTGCAGACGATAAATGTAACCGTCTCAGAGAGAAGAACGGCCAATGTGACGATCTGGCTTTAAGTCGATTCGATAGCAAATGACGAAAACGGACGGATTTCTCAGGTTTTTACTACATATGAACACTTTTCACATTCTCCCTTGCAACGCGGGTGCAAGTCCTCCTTTCATGCAAAATCTTAAGGTCCTAGGTGATGTCCAAGCCACCAAAGCCGGCTAATAAGTGAATAATCGATAACTAAAACTTGAATTGAACTACTTCTTACTGGCTATTGCTTCAACTTAGAAGCTTCTTCTGTGTTCTACTATGGTACTTTTAGTGTCTCCACATACCGCAGCACGTGACATAGCTTTGCAGACGATAAATGTAACCGTCTCAGAGAGAAAAGCGGCCAATGTGACGATCTGTCTTTAAATCGATTAGATAACAAATGACGAAAGCGGACGGATTTCTCAGGTTTTTACTACATAGGAACACTTTTCACATTCTCGCGGGCAACGCGGCTGCTACTCCTCCTTTCATGCAAAATCTTAAGGTCCTAGGTCATGTCCAAGCCACCAAAGCCGTCTAAAAAGTGATTAATCGACAACTAAAACTTGAATTGTACTACTTCTTACCGGCTATTACTTCAAATTAGAAGCTTCTTCTGTGTTCTACTATGGTGCTTTTAGTGTTTCGGTATACTGCAGCACGCGACATAGCTTTGCAGACGATAAATGTAACCGTTTCAGAGAGAAGAACGGCCAATGTGACAATCTGGCTTTAAGTCGATTCGATAACAAATGACGAAAACGGACGGATCTATCAGGTTTTTACTACATATGAACACTTTTCACATTCTCCCGTGCAACGCGGCTGCTAGTCCTCCTTTCATGCAAAATCTTAAGGTCCTAGGTCATGTCCAAGCCACCAAAGCAGGCCAAAAAGTGAATAATCGACAACTAAAACTTCAATTGTACTACTTCTTACTGGCTATTACTTCAACATAGAAGCTTCTTCTGTGTTCTACTATGGTGCTTTTAGTGTTTCCGCATACCGCAGCACGCGACATAGCTTGGCAGACTATAAATGTAACCGTTTCAGTGAGAAGAGCGGCCAATGTGACGAACTGGCTTTAAGTCGATTCGATAACAAATGATGAAAACGGACGGATTTCTCAGGTTTTTACTACATATGAACACTTTTCACTTTCTCCCATGCAACGCGGCTGCTAGTCCTCCTTTCATGCAAAATCTTAAGGTCCTAGGTCATGTCCAAGCCACCAAAGCAGGCTAAAAAGTGATTAATCGACAACTAAAACTTGAATTGTACTACTTCTTACCGGCTATTACTTCAAATTAGAAGCTTCTTCTGTGTTCTACTATGGTGCTTTTAGTGTTTCGGTATACTGCAGCACGCGACATAGCTTTGCAGACGATAAATGTAACCGTCTCAGAGAGAAGAACGGCCAATGTGACGATCTGGCTTTAAGTCGATTCGATAACAAATGACGAAAACGGACGGATCTATCAGGTTTTTACTACATATGAACACTTTTCACATTCTCCCGTGCAACGCGGCTGCTAGTCCTCCTTTCATGCAAAATCTTAAGGTCCTAGGTCATGTCCAAGCCACCAAAGCCGGCTAAAAAGTGAATAATCGACAACTAAAACTTGAATTGTACTACTTCTTACTGGCTATTACTTCAAATTAGAAGCTTCTTCTGTGTTCTACTATGGTGCTTTTAGTGCTTCGGTATACTGCAGCACGCGACATAGCTTTGCAGACGATAAATGTAACCGTTTCAGAGAGAAGAGCGGCCAATGTGACGATCTAGCTTTAAGTCGATTCGATAACAAATGACGAAAACGTACGGATTTCTCAGGTTTTTACTGCATATGAACACTTTTCACATTCTCCCGTGCAACGCGGCTGCTAGTCCTCCTTTCATGCAAAATCTTAAGGTCCTAGGTCATGCCCAAGCCACCAAAGACGGCTAAAAAATGAATAATCGATAACTAAAACTTGAATTGTACTACTTCTTACTGGCTATTACTTCAACTTAGAAGCTTCTTCTGTGCTCTACTATGGTGCTTTTAGTGTCTCCGCATACCGCAGCACGCGACATAGCTTTGCAGACGATAAATGTAACCGTCTCAGAGAGAAAAGCGGCCAATGTGACGATCTGGCTTTAAGTCGATTCGATAACAAATGACGAAAACGGACTGATTTCTCAGGTTTTTACTACATATGAACACTTTTCACATTCTCCCATGCAACGCGGCTGTTAGTCCTCCTTTCATGCAACATCTTAAAGTCCTAGGTCATGTCCAATCCACCAAAGCCGGCTAAAAAGTGAATAATCGACAACTAAAACTTGAATTGTACTACTTCTCACTGGCTATTACTTCAACATAGAAGCTAATTCTGTGTTCTACTATGGTTTATTTAGTGTTTCCGCATACCGCAGCACGCGACATAGCTTTGCAGACGATAAATGTAACCGTTTCAGAGAGAAGAGCGGCCAATGTGACGATCTGGCTTTAAGTCGATTCGATAGCAAATGACGAAAACGGACGGATTTCTCAGGTTTTTACTACATATGAACACTTTTCACATTCTCCCTTGCAACGCGGGTGCAAGTTCTCCTTTCATGCAAAATCGTAAGGTCCTAGGTGATGTCCAAGCCACCAAAGCCGGCTAAAAAGTGATTAATCGACAACTAAAACTTGAATTGTACTACTTCTTACTGGCTATTACTTCAAATTAGAAGCTTCTTCTGTGTTCTACTATGGTGCTTTTAGTGTTTCGGTATACTGCAGCACGCGACATAGCTTTGCAGACGATAAATGTAACCGTTTCAGAGAGAAGAACGGCCAATGTGACGATCTGGCTTTAAGTCGATTCGATAACAAATGACGAAAACGGACGGATCTATCAGGTTTTTACTACATATGAACACTTTTCACATTCTCCCGTGCAATGCGGCTGCTAGTCCTCCTTTCATGCAAAATCTTAAGGTCCTAGGTCATGTCCAAGCCACCTAAGCAGGCCAAAAAGTGAATAATCGACAACTAAAACTTCAATTGTACTACTTCTTACTGGCTATTACTTCAACATAGAAGCTTCTTCTGTGTTCTACTATGGTGCTTTTAGTGTTTCCGCATACCGCAGCACGCGACATAGCTTTGCAGACTATAAATGTAACCGTTTCAGAGAGAAGAGCGGCCAATGTGACGAACTGGCTTTAAGTCGATTCGATAACAAATGACGAAAACGGACGGATTTCTCAGGTTTTTACTACATATGAACACTTTTCACTTTCTCCCATGCAACGCGGCTGCTAGTCCTCCTTTCATGCAAAATCGTAAGGTCCTAGGTCATGTCCAAGCCACCAAAGCAGGCTAAAAAGCGAATAATCGACAACTAAAACTTCAATTGTACTACTTCTTACTGGCTATTACTTCAACATAGAAGCTTCTTCTGTGTTCTACTATGGTGCTTTTAGTGTTTCCGCATACCGCAGCACGCGACATAGCTTTGCAGATGATAAATGTAACCGTTTCAGAGAGAAGAGCGGCCAATGTGACGATCTGGATTTAAGTCGATTCGATAACAAATGACGAAAATGGACGGATTTCTCAGGTTTTTACTACATATGAACACTTTTCACATTCTCCCTTGCAACGCGGCTGCAAGTCCTCCTTTCATGCAAAATCTTAAGGTCCTAGGTCATGTCCAAGCCACCAAAGCCGGCTAAAAAGTGATTAATCGACAACTAAAACTTGAATTGTACTACTTCTTACCGGCTATTACTTCAAATTAGAAGCTTCTTCTGTGTTCTACTATGGTGCTTTTAGTGTTTCGGTATACTGCAGCACGCGACATAGCTTTGCAGACGATAAATGTAACCGTTTCAGAGAGAAGAACGGCCAATGTGACGATCTGGCTTTAAGTCGATTCGATAACAAATGACGAAAACGGACGGATCTATCAGGTTTTTACTACATATGAACACTTTTCACATTCTCCCGTGCAACGCGGCTGCTAGTCCTCCTTTCATGCAAAATCTTAAGGTCCTAGGTCATGTCCAAGCCACCAAAGCAGGCCAAAAAGTGAATAATCGACAACTAAAACTTCAATTGTACTACTTCTTACTGGCTATTACTTCAACATAGAAGCTTCTTCTGTGTTCTACTATGGTGCTTTTAGTGTTTCCGCATACCGCAGCACGCGACATAGCTTGGCAGACTATAAATGTAACCGTTTCAGAGAGAAGAGCGGCCAATGTGACGAACTGGCTTTAAGTCGATTCGATAACAAATGACGAAAACCCACGGATTTCTCAGGTTTTTACTACATATGAACACTTTTCACTTTCTCCCATGCAACGCGGCTGCTAGTCCTCCTTTCATGCAAAATCTTAAGGTCCTAGGTCATGTCCAAGCCACCAAAGCAGGCTAAAAAGTGAATAATCGACAACTAAAACTTGAATTGTACTACTCCTTACTGGCTATTGCTTCAACTTAGAAGCTTCTTCTGTGCTCTACTATGGTGCTATTAGTGTCTCCGCATACCGCAGCACGCGACATAGCTTTGCAGACGATAAATGTGACCGTCTCAGAGAGAAAAGCGGACAATGTGACGATCTGGCTATAAGTCGATTCGATAACAAATGACGAAAACGGACAGATTTCTCAGGTTTTTACTACATATGAACACTTTTCACATTCTGCCGTGCAACGTGGCTGCTAGTCCTCCTTTCATGCAAAATCTTACCGTTCCACCTCATGTCCAAGCCTCCAAAGCCGGCTAAAAAGTGAATAATCGATAACTAAAACTTGAATTGTACAACTTCTTACTGGCTATCACTTCAACTTAGAAGCTTCTTCTGTGTTCTACTATGGTGCTTTTAGTGTCTCCGCATACCGCAGTTCGCGACATAGCTTTGCAGACGATTAGTGTAACCGTCTCAGAGAGAAGAGCGGCCAATGTGACGATCTGGCTTTAAGGCGATTCGATAACAAATGACGAAAATGGACGGATTTCTCAGGTTTTTACTACATATGAACACATTTCACATTCTCCCATGCAACGCGGCTGCTAGTCCTCCTTTCATGCAAAATCTTAAGGTCCTAGGTCATGTCCAAGCCACCAAAGCCGGCTATCAGGTGAATAATCGATAACTAAAACTTGAATTGTACTACTTCTTACTGGCTATTGCATCAACGTAGAAGCTTCTTCTGTGTTCTACTATGGTGCTTTTAGTGTTTCCGCATAACGAAGCACACGACATAGCTTTGCAGACGATAAATGTAACCGTCTCAGAGAGAAAAGCGGCCAATGTGACGATCTGGCTTTAAGTCGATTCGATAACAAATGACGAAAACGGACTGATTTCTCAGGTTTTTACTACATATGAACACTTTTCACATTCTCCCATGCAACGCGGCTGCTAGTCCTCCTTTCATGCAACATCTTAAAGTCCTAGGTCATGTCCAATCCACCAAAGCCGGCTAAAAAGTGATTAATCGACAACTAAAACTTGAATTGTACTACTTCTTACTGGCTATTACTTCAACATAGAAGCTTATTCTGTGTTCTACTATGGTTTATTTAGTGTTTCCGCATACCGCAGCACGCGACATAGCTTTGCAGACGATAAATGTAACCGTTTCAGAGAGAAGAGCGGCCAATGTGACGATCTGGCTTTAAGTCGATTCGATAGCAAATGACGAAAACGGACGGATTTCTCAGGTTTTTACTACATATGAACACTTTTCACATTCTCCCTTGCAACGCGGGTGCAAGTCCTCCTTTCATGCAAAATCGTAAGGTCCTAGGTGATGTCCAAGCCACCAAAGCCGGCTAAAAAGTGATTAATCGACAACTAAAACTTGAATTGTACTACTTCTTACTGGCTATTACTTCAAATTAGAAGCTTCTTCTGTGTTCTACTATGGTGCTTTTAGTGTTTCGGTATACTGCAGCACGCGACATAGCTTTGCAGACGATAAATGTAACCGTTTCAGAGAGAAGAACGGCCAATGTGACGATCTGGCTATAAGTCGATTCGATAACAAATGACGAAAACGGACGGATCTATCAGGTTTTTACTACATATGAACACTTTTCACATTCTCCCGTGCAATGCGGCTGCTAGTCCTCCTTTCATGCAAAATCTTAAGGTCCTAGGTCATGTCCAAGCCACCAAAGCAGGCCAAAAAGTGAATAATCGACAACTAAAACTTCAATTGTACTACTTCTTACTGGCTATTACTTCAACATAGAAGCTTCTTCTGTGTTCTACTATGGTGCTTTTAGTGTTTCCGCATACCGCAGCACGCGACATAGCTTTGCAGACTATAAATGTAACCGTTTCAGAGAGAAGAGCGGCCAATGTGACGAACTGGCTTTAAGTCGATTCGATAACAAATGACGAAAACGGACGGATTTCTCAGGTTTTTACTACATATGAACACTTTTCACTTTCTCCCATGCAACGCGGCTGCTAGTCCTCCTTTCATGCAAAATCGTAAGGTCCTAGGTCATGTCCAAGCCACCAAAGCAGGCTAAAAAGTGAATAATCGACAACTAAAACTTCAATTGTACTACTTCTTACTGGCTATTACTTCAACATAGAAGCTTCTTCTGTGTTCTACTATGGTGCTTTTAGTGTTTCCGCATACCGCAGCACGCGACATAGCTTTGCAGAGGATAAATGTAACCGTTTCAGAGAGAAGAGCGGCCAATGTGACGATCTGGATTTAAGTCGATTCGATAACAAATGACGAAAATGGACGGATTTCTCAGGTTTTTACTACATATGAACACTTTTCACATTCTCCCTTGCAACGCGGCTGCAAGTCCTCCTTTCACGCAAAATCTTAAGGTCCTAGGTAATGTCCAAGCCACCAAAGCCGGCTAAAAAGTGAATAATCGACAACTAAAACTTGAATTGTACTACTCCTTACTGGCTATTGCTTCAACTTAGAAGCTTCTTCTGTGCTCTACTATGGTGCTATTAGTGTCTCCGCATACCGCAGCACGCGACATAGCTTTGCAGACGATAAATGTAACCGTCTCAGAGAGAAGAACGGCCAATGTGACGATCTGGCTTTAAGTCGATTCGATAGCAAATGACGAAAACGGACGGATTTCTCAGGTTTTTACTACATATGAACACTTTTCACATTCTCCCTTGCAACGCGGGTGCAAGTCCTCCTTTCATGCAAAATCTTAAGGTCCTAGGTGATGTCCAAGCCACCAAAGCCGGCTAAAAAGTGAATAATCGATAACTAAAACTTGAATTGTACTACTTCTTACTGACTATTGCTTCAACTTAGAAGCTTCTTCTGTGTTCTACTATGGTACTTTTAGTGTCTCCGCATACCACAGCACGTGACATAGCTTTGCAGACTATAAATGTAACCGTCTCAGAGAGAAAAGTGGCCAATGTGACGATCTGTCTTTAAATCGATTAGATAACAAATGACGAAAGCGGACGGATTTCTCAGGTTTTTACTACATAGGAACACTTTTCACATTCTCGCGGGCAACGCGGCTGCTACTCCTCCTTTCATGCAAAATCTTAAGGTCCTAGGTCATGTCCAAGCCACCAAAGCCGGCTAAAAAGTGATTAATCGACAACTAAAACTTGAATTGTACTACTTCTTACCGGCTATTACTTCAAATTAGAAGCTTCTTCTGTGTTCTACTATGGTGCTTTTAGTGTTTCGGTATACTGCAGCACGCGACATAGCTTTGCAGACGATAAATGTAACCGTTTCAGAGAGAAGAACGGCCAATGTGACGATCTGGCTTTAAGTCGATTCGATAACAAATGACGAAAACGGACGGATCTATCAGGTTTTTACTACATATGAACACTTTTCACATTCTCCCGTGCAACGCGGCTGCTAGTCCTCCTTTCATGCAAAATCTTAAGGTCCTAGGTCATGTCCAAGCCACCAAAGCAGGCCAAAAAGTGAATAATCGACAACTAAAACTTCAATTGTACTACTTCTTACTGGCTATTACTTCAACATAGAAGCTTCTTCTGTGTTCTACTATGGTGCTTTTAGTGTTTCCGCATACCGCAGCACGCGACATAGCTTTGCAGACTATAAATGTAACCGTTTCAGAGAGAAGAGCGGCCAATGTGACGAACTGGCTCTAAGTCGATTCGATAACAAATGACGAAAACGGACGGATTTCTCAGGTTTTTACTACATATGAACACTTTTCACTTTCTCCCATGCAACGCGGCTGCTAGTCCTCCTTTCATGCAAAATCTTAAGGTCCTAGGTCATGTCCAAGCCACCAAAGCCGGCTAAAAAGTGAATAATCGACAACTAAAACTTGAATTGTACTACTTCTTACTGGCTATTGCTTCAACTTAGAAGCTTCTTCTGTGCTCTACTATGGTGCTATCAGTGTCTCCGCATACCGCAGCACGCGACATAGCTTTGCAGACGATAAATGTAACCGTCTCAGAGAGAAGAACGGCCAATGTGACGATCTGGCTTTGTCGATTCGATAACAAATGACGAAAACCTACGTATTTCTCAGGTTTTTACTACATATGAACACTTTTCACATTCTTCCGTGCAGCGCGGCTGCTAGTCCTCCTTTCATGCAAAATCTTAAGGTCCTAGGTCATGTCCAAGCCACCAAAGCCGGCTAAAGAGTGAATAATCGACAACTAAAACTTGAAGTGAACTACTTCTTACTGGCTTTTACTTCAACTTAGAAGCATCTTCTGTGTTCTACTATCGTGCTTTTAGTGTCTCCGGATACCGCAGCACGCGACATAGCTTTGCAGACGATAAATGTAACCGTCTCAGAGAGAAGAGCGACCAATGTGACGATTTGGCTTTAAGTCGATTCAATAACAAAGACGAAACCGGACGGATTTCTCAGGTTTTTACTACATATGAACACTTTGCACATTCTCGCGGGCAACGCGGCTGCTACTCCTCCTTTCATGCAAAATCTTAAGGTCCTAGGTCATGTCCAAGCCACCAAAGCCGGCTAAAAAGTGATTAATCGACAACTAAAACTTGAATTGTACTACTTCTTACTGGCTATTACTTCAAATTAGAAGCTTCTTCTGTGTTCTACTATGGTGCTTTTAGTGTTTTGGTATACTGCAGCACGCGACATAGCTTTGCAGACGATAAATGTAACCGTTTCAGAGAGAAGAACGGCCAATGTGACGATCTGGCTTTAAGTCGATTCGATAACAAATGACGAAAACGGACGGATCTATCAGGTTTTTACTACATATGAACACTTTTCACATTCTCCCGTGCAACGCGGCTGCTAGTCCTCCTTTCATGCAAAATCTTAAGGTCCTAGGTCATGTCCAAGCCACCAAAGCAGGCCAAAAAGTGAATAATCGACAACTAAAACTTCAATTGTACTACTTCTTACTGGCTATTACTTCAACATAGAAGCTTCTTCTGTGTTCTACTATGGTGCTTTTAGTGTTTCCGCATACCGCAGCACGCGACATAGCTTTGCAGACTATAAATGTAACCGTTTCAGAAAGAAGAGCGGCCAATGTGACGAACTGGCTTTAAGTCGATTCGATAACAAATGACGAAAACGGACGGATTTCTCAGGTTTTTACTACATATGAACACTTTTCATTTTCTCCCATGCAACGCGGCTGCTAGTCCTCCTTTCATGCAAAATCTTAAGGTCCTAGGTCATGTCCAAGCCACCAAAGCAGGCTAAAAAGTGAATAATCGACAACTAAAACTTCAATTGTACTACTTCTTACTGGCTATTACTTCAACATAGAAGCTTCTTCTGTGTTCTACTATGGTGCTTTTAGTGTTTCCGCATACCGCAGCACGCGACATAGCTTTGCAGACGATAAATGTAACCGTTTCAGAGAGAAGAGCGGCCAATGTGACGATCTGGCTTTAAGTCGATTCGATAACAAATGACGAAAACGGACGGATTTCTCAGGTTTTTACTACAAATGAACACTTTTCACTTTCTCCCATGCAACGCGGCTGCTAGTCCTCCTTTCATGCAAAATCTTAAGGTCCTATGTCATGTCCAAGCCACCAAAGCAGGCTAAAAAGTGAATAATCGACAACTAAAACTTCAATTGTACTACTTCTTACTGGCTATTACTTCAACATAGAAGCTTCTTCTGTGTTCTACTATGGTGCTTTTAGTGTTTCCGCATACCGCAGCACGCGACATAGCTTTGCAGACGATAAATGTAACCGTTTCAGAGAGAAGAGCGGCCAATGTGACGATCTGGCTTTAAGTCGATTCGATAACAAATGACGAAAACGGACGGATTTCTCAGGTTTTTACTACATATGAACACTTTTCACATTTTCCCTTGCAACGCGGCTGCAAGTCCTCCTTTCACGCAAAATCTTAAGGTCCTAGGTGATGTCCAAGCCACCAAAGCCGGCTAAAAAGTGAATAATCGACAACTAAAACTTGAATTGTACTACTTCTTACTGGCTATTGCTTCAACTTAGAAGCTTCTTCTGTGCTCTACTATGGTGCTATCAGTGTCTCCGCATACCGCAGCACGCGACATAGCTTTGCAGACGATAAATGTAACCGTCTCAGAGAGAAGAACGGCCAATGTGACGATCTGGCTTTAAGTCGATTCGATAGCAAATGACGAAAACGGACGGATTTCTCAGATTTTTACTACATATGAACACTTTTCACATTCTCCCTTGCAACGCGGGTGCAAGTCATCCTTTCATGCAAAATCTTAAGGTCCTAGGTGATGTCCAAGCCACCAAAGCCGGCTGAAAAGTGAATAATCGATAACTAAAACTTGAATTGTACTACTTCTTACTGGCTATTACTTCAACTTAGAAGCTTCTTCTGTGTTCTACTATGGTACTTTTTGTGTCTCCGCATACCGCAGCACGTGACATAGCTTTGCAGACGATAAATGTAACCGTCTCAGAGAGAAAAGCGGCCAATGTGACGATCTGTCTTTAAATCGATTAGATAACAAATGACGAAAGCGGACGGATTTCTCAGGTTTTTACTACATAGGAACACTTTTCACATTCTCGCGGGCAACGCGGCTGCTACTCCTCCTTTCATGCAAAATCTTAAGGTCCTAGGTCATGTCCAAGCCACCAAAGCCGGCTAAAAAGTGATTAATCGACAACTAAAACTTGAATTGTACTACTTCTTACCGGCTATTACTTCACATTAGAAGCTTCTTCTGTGTTCTACTATGGTGCTTTTAGTGTTTCGGTATACTGCAGCTCGCGACATAGCTTTGCAGACGATAAATGTAACCGTTTCAGAGAGAAGAACGGCCAATGTGACGATCTGGCTTTAAGTCGATTCGATAACAAATGACGAAAACGGACGGATCTATCAGGTTTTTACTACATATGAACACTTTTCACATTCTCCCGTGCAACGCGGCTGCTAGTTCTCCTTTCATGCAAAATCTTAACGTCCTAGGTCATGTCCAAGCCACCAAAGCAGGCCAAAAAGTGAATAATCGACAACTAAAACTTCAATTGTACTACTTCTTACTGGCTATTACTTCAACATAGAAGCTTCTTCTGTGTTCTACTATGGTGCTTTTAGTGTTTCCGCATACCGCAGCACGCGACATAGCTTTGCAGACTATAAATGTAACCGTTTCAGAGAGAAGAGCGGCCAATGTGACGAACTGGCTTTAAGTCGATTCGATAACAAATGACGAAAACGGACGGATTTCTCAGGTTTTTACTACATATGAACACTTTTCACTTTCTCCCATGCAACGCGGCTGCTAGTCCTCCTTTCATGCAAAATCTTAAGGTCCTAGGTCATGTCCAAGCCACCAAAGCAGGCTAAAAAGTGAATAATCGACAACTAAAACTTCAATTGTACTACTTCTTACTGGCTATTACTTCAACATAGAAGCTTCTTCTATGCTCTACTATGGTGCTATCAGTGTCTCCGCATACCGCAGCACGCGACATAGCTTTGCAGACGATAAATGTAACCGTCTCAGAGAGAAGAACGGCCAATGTGACGATCTGGCTTTAAGTCGATTCGATAGCAAATGACGAAAACGGACGGATTTCTCAGGTTTTTACTACATATGAACACTTTTCACATTCTCCCTTGCAACGCGGGTGCAAGTCCTCCTTTCATGCAAAATCTTAAGGTCCTAGGTGATGTCCAAGCCACCAAAGCCGGCAAAAAAGTGAATAATCGATAACTAAAACTTGAATTGTACTACTTCTTACTGGCTATTGCTTCAAATTAGAAGCTTCTTCTGTGTTCTACTATGGTACTTTTAGTGTCTCCGCATACCGCAGCACGTGACATAGCTTTGCAGACGATAAATGTAACCGTCTCAGAGAGAAAAGCGGCCAATGTGACGATTTGTCTTTAAGTCGATTCGATAACAAATGACGAAAGCGGACGGATTTCTCAGGTTTTTACTACATATGAACACTTTACACATTCTCGCGGGCAACGCGGCTGCTACTCCTCCTTTCATGCAAAATCTTAAGGTCCTAGGTCATGTCCAAGCCACCAAAGCCGACTAAAAAGTGATTAATCGACAACTAAAACTTGAATTGTACTACTTCTTACTGGCTATTACTTCAAATTAGAAGCTTCTTCTGTGTTCTACTATGGTGCTTTTAGTGTTTTGGTATACTGCAGCACGCGACATAGCTTTGCAGACGAGAAATGTAACCGTTTCAGAGAGAAGAACGGCCAATGTGACGATCTGGCTTTAAGTCGATTCGATAACAAATGACGAAAACGGACGGATCTATCAGGTTTTTACTACATATGAACACTTTTCACATTCTCCCGTGCAACGCGGCTGCTAGTCCTCCTTTCATGCAAAATCTTAAGGTCCTAGGTCATGTCCAAGCCACCAAAGCAGGCCAAAAAGTGAATAATCGACAACTAAAACTTCAATTGTACTACTTCTTACTGGCTATTACTTCAACATAGAAGCTTCTTCTGTGTTCTACTATGGTGCTTTTAGTGTTTCCGCATACCGCAGTACGCGACATAGCTTTGCAGACTATAAATGTAACCGTTTCAGAGAGAAGAGCGGCCAATGTGACGAACTGGCTCTAAGTCGATTCGATAACAAATGACGAAAACGGACGGATTTCTCAGGTTTTTACTACATATGAACACTTTTCACTTTCTCCCATGCAACGCGGCTGCTAGTCCTCCTTTCATGCAAAATCTTAAGGTCCTAGGTCATGTCCAAGCCACCAAAGCCGGCTAAAAAGTGAATAATCGACAACTAAAACTTGAATTGTACTACTTCTTACTGGCTATTGCTTCAACTTAGAAGCTTCTTCTGTGCTCTACTATGGTGCTATCAGTGTCTCCGCATACCGCAGCACGCGACATAGCTTTGCAGACGATAAATGTAACCGTCTCAGAGAGAAGAACGGCCAATGTGACGATCTGGCTTTGTCGATTCGATAACAAATGACGAAAACCTACGTATTTCTCAGGTTTTTACTACATATGAACACTTTTCACATTCTTCCGTGCAGCGCGGCTGCTAGTCCTCCTTTCATGCAAAATCTTAAGGTCCTAGGTCATGTCCAAGCCACCAAAGCCGGCTAAAGAGTGAATAATCGACAACTAAAACTTGAAGTGAACTACTTCTTACTGGCTTTTACTTCAACTTAGAAGCATCTTCTGTGTTCTACTATCGTGCTTTTAGTGTCTCCGGATACCGCAGCACGCGACATAGCTTTGCAGACGATAAATGTAACCGTCTCAGAGAGAAGAGCGACCAATGTGACGATTTGGCTTTAAGTCGATTCAATAACAAAGACGAAACCGGACGGATTTCTCAGGTTTTTACTACATATGAACACTTTGCACATTCTCGCGGGCAACGCGGCTGCTACTCCTCCTTTCATGCAAAATCTTAAGGTCCTAGGTCATGTCCAAGCCACCAAAGCCGGCTAAAAAGTGATTAATCGACAACTAAAACTTGAATTGTACTACTTCTTACTGGCTATTACTTCAAATTAGAAGCTTCTTCTGTGTTCTACTATGGTGCTTTTAGTGTTTTGGTATACTGCAGCACGCGACATAGCTTTGCAGACGATAAATGTAACCGTTTCAGAGAGAAGAACGGCCAATGTGACGATCTGGCTTTAAGTCGATTCGATAACAAATGACGAAAACGGACGGATCTATCAGGTTTTTACTACATATGAACACTTTTCACATTCTCCCGTGCAACGCGGCTGCTAGTCCTCCTTTCATGCAAAATCTTAAGGTCCTAGGTCATGTCCAAGCCACCAAAGCAGGCCAAAAAGTGAATAATCGACAACTAAAACTTCAATTGTACTACTTCTTACTGGCTATTACTTCAACATAGAAGCTTCTTCTGTGTTCTACTATGGTGCTTTTAGTGTTTCCGCATACCGCAGCACGCGACATAGCTTTGCAGACTATAAATGTAACCGTTTCAGAAAGAAGAGCGGCCAATGTGACGAACTGGCTTTAAGTCGATTCGATAACAAATGACGAAAACGGACGGATTTCTCAGGTTTTTACTACATATGAACACTTTTCATTTTCTCCCATGCAACGCGGCTGCTAGTCCTCCTTTCATGCAAAATCTTAAGGTCCTAGGTCATGTCCAAGCCACCAAAGCAGGCTAAAAAGTGAATAATCGACAACTAAAACTTCAATTGTACTACTTCTTACTGGCTATTACTTCAACATAGAAGCTTCTTCTGTGTTCTACTATGGTGCTTTTAGTGTTTCCGCATACCGCAGCACGCGACATAGCTTTGCAGACGATAAATGTAACCGTTTCAGAGAGAAGAGCGGCCAATGTGACGATCTGGCTTTAAGTCGATTCGATAACAAATGACGAAAACGGACGGATTTCTCAGGTTTTTACTACAAATGAACACTTTTCACTTTCTCCCATGCAACGCGGCTGCTAGTCCTCCTTTCATGCAAAATCTTAAGGTCCTATGTCATGTCCAAGCCACCAAAGCAGGCTAAAAAGTGAATAATCGACAACTAAAACTTCAATTGTACTACTTCTTACTGGCTATTACTTCAACATAGAAGCTTCTTCTGTGTTCTACTATGGTGCTTTTAGTGTTTCCGCATACCGCAGCACGCGACATAGCTTTGCAGACGATAAATGTAACCGTTTCAGAGAGAAGAGCGGCCAATGTGACGATCTGGCTTTAAGTCGATTCGATAACAAATGACGAAAACGGACGGATTTCTCAGGTTTTTACTACATATGAACACTTTTCACATTTTCCCTTGCAACGCGGCTGCAAGTCCTCCTTTCACGCAAAATCTTAAGGTCCTAGGTGATGTCCAAGCCACCAAAGCCGGCTAAAAAGTGAATAATCGACAACTAAAACTTGAATTGTACTACTTCTTACTGGCTATTGCTTCAACTTAGAAGCTTCTTCTGTGCTCTACTATGGTGCTATCAGTGTCTCCGCATACCGCAGCACGCGACATAGCTTTGCAGACGATAAATGTAACCGTCTCAGAGAGAAGAACGGCCAATGTGACGATCTGGCTTTAAGTCGATTCGATAGCAAATGACGAAAACGGACGGATTTCTCAGATTTTTACTACATATGAACACTTTTCACATTCTCCCTTGCAACGCGGGTGCAAGTCATCCTTTCATGCAAAATCTTAAGGTCCTAGGTGATGTCCAAGCCACCAAAGCCGGCTGAAAAGTGAATAATCGATAACTAAAACTTGAATTGTACTACTTCTTACTGGCTATTACTTCAACTTAGAAGCTTCTTCTGTGTTCTACTATGGTACTTTTTGTGTCTCCGCATACCGCAGCACGTGACATAGCTTTGCAGACGATAAATGTAACCGTCTCAGAGAGAAAAGCGGCCAATGTGACGATCTGTCTTTAAATCGATTAGATAACAAATGACGAAAGCGGACGGATTTCTCAGGTTTTTACTACATAGGAACACTTTTCACATTCTCGCGGGCAACGCGGCTGCTACTCCTCCTTTCATGCAAAATCTTAAGGTCCTAGGTCATGTCCAAGCCACCAAAGCCGGCTAAAAAGTGATTAATCGACAACTAAAACTTGAATTGTACTACTTCTTACCGGCTATTACTTCACATTAGAAGCTTCTTCTGTGTTCTACTATGGTGCTTTTAGTGTTTCGGTATACTGCAGCTCGCGACATAGCTTTGCAGACGATAAATGTAACCGTTTCAGAGAGAAGAACGGCCAATGTGACGATCTGGCTTTAAGTCGATTCGATAACAAATGACGAAAACGGACGGATCTATCAGGTTTTTACTACATATGAACACTTTTCACATTCTCCCGTGCAACGCGGCTGCTAGTTCTCCTTTCATGCAAAATCTTAACGTCCTAGGTCATGTCCAAGCCACCAAAGCAGGCCAAAAAGTGAATAATCGACAACTAAAACTTCAATTGTACTACTTCTTACTGGCTATTACTTCAACATAGAAGCTTCTTCTGTGTTCTACTATGGTGCTTTTAGTGTTTCCGCATACCGCAGCACGCGACATAGCTTTGCAGACTATAAATGTAACCGTTTCAGAGAGAAGAGCGGCCAATGTGACGAACTGGCTTTAAGTCGATTCGATAACAAATGACGAAAACGGACGGATTTCTCAGGTTTTTACTACATATGAACACTTTTCACTTTCTCCCATGCAACGCGGCTGCTAGTCCTCCTTTCATGCAAAATCTTAAGGTCCTAGGTCATGTCCAAGCCACCAAAGCAGGCTAAAAAGTGAATAATCGACAACTAAAACTTCAATTGTACTACTTCTTACTGGCTATTACTTCAACATAGAAGCTTCTTCTATGCTCTACTATGGTGCTATCAGTGTCTCCGCATACCGCAGCACGCGACATAGCTTTGCAGACGATAAATGTAACCGTCTCAGAGAGAAGAACGGCCAATGTGACGATCTGGCTTTAAGTCGATTCGATAGCAAATGACGAAAACGGACGGATTTCTCAGGTTTTTACTACATATGAACACTTTTCACATTCTCCCTTGCAACGCGGGTGCAAGTCCTCCTTTCATGCAAAATCTTAAAGTCCTAGGTGATGTCCAAGCCACCAAAGCCGGCAAAAAAGTGAATAATCGATAACTAAAACTTGAATTGTACTACTTCTTACTGGCTATTGCTTCAAATTAGAAGCTTCTTCTGTGTTCTACTATGGTACTTTTAGTGTCTCCGCATACCGCAGCACGTGACATAGCTTTGCAGACGATAAATGTAACCGTCTCAGAGAGAAAAGCGGCCAATGTGACGATTTGTCTTTAAGTCGATTCGATAACAAATGACGAAAGCGGACGGATTTCTCAGGTTTTTACTACATATGAACACTTTACACATTCTCGCGGGCAACGCGGCTGCTACTCCTCCTTTCATGCAAAATCTTAAGGTCCTAGGTCATGTCCAAGCCACCAAAGCCGACTAAAAAGTGATTAATCGACAACTAAAACTTGAATTGTACTACTTCTTACTGGCTATTACTTCAAATTAGAAGCTTCTTCTGTGTTCTACTATGGTGCTTTTAGTGTTTTGGTATACTGCAGCACGCGACATAGCTTTGCAGACGAGAAATGTAACCGTTTCAGAGAGAAGAACGGCCAATGTGACGATCTGGCTTTAAGTCGATTCGATAACAAATGACGAAAACGGACGGATCTATCAGGTTTTTACTACATATGAACACTTTTCACATTCTCCCGTGCAACGCGGCTGCTAGTCCTCCTTTCATGCAAAATCTTAAGGTCCTAGGTCATGTCCAAGCCACCAAAGCAGGCCAAAAAGTGAATAATCGACAACTAAAACTTGAATTGTACTACTTCTTACTGGCTATTACTTCAACATAGAAGCTTATTCTGTGTTCTACTATGGTTTATTTAGTGTTTCCGCATACCGCAGCACGCGACATAGCTTTGCAGACGATAAATGTAACCGTTTCAGAGAGAAGAGCGGCCAATGTGACGAACTGGCTTTAAGTCGATTCGATAACAAATGACGAAAACGGACGGATTTCTCAGGTTTTTACCACATATAAACACTTTTCACTTTCTCCCATGCAACGCGGCTGCTAGTCCTCCTTTCATGCAAAATCTTAAGGTCCTAGGTCATGTCCAAGCCACCAAAGCAGGCTAAAAAGTGAATAATCGACAACTAAATCTTGAATTGTACTACTTCTTACTGGCTATTACTTCAACATAGAAGCTTCTTCTGTGTTCTACTATGGTGCTTTTAGTGTTTCCGCATACCGCAGCACGCGACATAGCTTTGCAGACGATAAATGTAACCGTTTCAGAGAGAAGAACGGCCAATGTGACGATCTGGCTTTAAGTCGATTCGATAACAAATGACGAAAACGGACGGATTTCTCAGGTTTTTACTACATATGAACACTTTTCACATTCTCCCTTGCAACGCGGCTGCAAGTCTTCATTTCACGCAAAATCTTAAGGTCCTTGGTGATGTCCAAGCCACCAAAGCCGACTAAAAAGTGAATAATCGACAACTAAAACTTGAATTGTACTACTTCTTACTGGCTATTGCTTCAACTTAGAAGCTTCTTCTGTGCTCTACTATGGTGCTATTAGTGTCTCCGCATACCGCAGCACGCGACATAGCTTTGCAGACGATAAATGTAACCGTCTCAGAGAGAAGAACGGCCAATGTGACGATCTAGCTTTAAGTCGATTCGATAACAAATGACGAAAACGGACGGATCTATCAGGTTTTTACTACATATGAACACTTTTCACATTCTCCCATGCAACGCGGCTGCTAGTCCTCCTTTCATGCAACATCTTAAGGTCCTAGGTCATGTCCAAGCCACCAAAGCAGGCTAAAAAGTGAATAATCGAAAACTAAAACTTGATTTGTACTACTTCTTACTGGCTTTTACTTCAAATTAGAAGCTTCTTCTTTGTTCTACTATGGTGCTTTCAGTGTTTCGGTATACTGCAGCACGCGACATAGCTTTGCAGACGATAAATGTAACCGTTTCAGAGAGAAGAACGGCCAATGTGACGATCTGGCTTTAAGTCGATTCGATAACGAATGACGAAAACGGACGGATTTATCAGGTTTTTACTACATATGAACACTTTTCACATTCTCCCGTGCAACGCGGCTGCTAGTCCTCCTTTGATGCAAAATCTTAAGGTCCTAGGTCATGCACAAGCCACCAAAGCCGGCTAAAAAGTGAATAATCGACAACTAAAACTTGAATTGTACTACTTCTTACTGGCTATTGCTTCAACTTAGAAGCTTCTTCTGTGTTCTACTATGGTGCTTTTAGTGTCTCCGCATACCGCAGCACGCGACATAGCTTTGCAGACGATAAATGTAACCGTCTCAGAGAGAAAAGCGGCCAATGTGACGATCTGGCTTTAAGTCGATTCGATAGCAAATGACGAAAACGGACGGATTTCTTAGGTTTTTACTACATATGAACACTTTTCACATTCTCCCTTGCAACGCGGGTGCAAGTCATCCTTTCATGCAAAATCTTAAGGTCCTAGGTGATGTCCAAGCCACCAAAGCCGGCTAAAAAGTGAATAATCGATAACTAAAACTTGAATTGTACTACTTCTTACTGGCTCTTACTTCAACTTAGAAGCTTCTTCTGTGTTCTACTATGGTACTTTTTGTGTCTCCGCATACCGCAGCACGTGACATAGCTTTGCAGACGATAAATGTAACCGTCTCAGAGAGAAAAGCGGCCAATGTGACGATCTGTCTTTAAATCGATTAGATAACAAATGACGAAAGCGGACGGATTTCTCAGGTTTTTACTACATAGGAACACTTTTCACATTCTCGCGGGCAACGCGGCTGCTACTCCTCCTTTCATGCAAAATCTTAAGGTCCTAGGTCATCTCCAAGCCACCAAAGCCGGCTAAAAAGTGATTAATCGACAACTAAAACTTGAATTGTACTACTTCTTACCGGCTATTACTTCAAATTAGAAGCTTCTTCTGTGTTCTACTATGGTGCTTTTAGTGTTTCGGTATACTGCAGCACGCGACATGGCTTTGCAGACGATAAATGTAACCGTTTCAGAGAGAAGAACGGCCAATGTGACGATCTGGCTTTAAGTCGATTCGATAACAAATGACGAAAACGGACGGATCTATCAGGTTTTTACTACATATGAACACTTTTCACATTCTCCCGTGCAACGCGGCTGCTAGTCCTCCTTTCATGCAAAATCTTAAGGTCCTAGGTCATGTCCAAGCCACCAAAGCAGGCCAAAAAGTGAATAATCGACAACTAAAACTTCAATTGTACTACTTCTTACTGGCTATTACTTCAACATAGAAGCTTCTTCTGTGTTCTACTATGGTGCTTTTAGTGTTTCCGCATACCGCAGCACGCGACATAGCTTTGCAGACTATAAATGTAACCGTTTCAGAGAGAAGAGCGGCCAATGTGACGAACTGGCTTTAAGTCGATTCGATAACAAATGACGAAAACGGACGAATTTCTCAGGTTTTTACTACATATGAACACTTTTCACTTTCTCCCATGCAACGCGGCTGCTAGTCCTCCTTTCATGCAAAATCTTAAGGTCCTAGGTCATGTCCAAGCTACCAAAGCAGGCTAAAAAGTGAATAATCGACAACTGAAACTTCAATTGTACTACTTCTTACTGGCTATTACTTCTACATAGAAGCTTCTTCTGTGTTCTACTATGGTGCTTTTAGTGTTTCCGCATACCGCAGCACGCGACATAGCTTTGCAGACGATAAATGTAACCGTTTCAGAGAGAAGAGCGGCCAATGTGACGAACTGGCTTTAAGTCGATTCGATAACAAATGACGAAAACGGACGGATTTCTCAGGTTTTTACTACATATGAACACTTTTCACATTCTCCCTTGCAACGCGGCTGCTAGTCCTCCTTTGATGCAAAATCTTAAGGTCCTAGGTCATGCACAAGCCACCAAAGCCGGCTAAAAAGTGAATAATCGACAACTAAAACTTGAATTGTACTACTTCTTACTGGCTATTGCTTCAACTTAGAAGCTTCTTCTGTGTTCTACTATGGTGCTTTTAGTGTCTCCGCATACCGCAGCACGCGACATAGCTTTGCAGACGATAAATGTAACCGTCTCAGACAGAAAAGCGGCCAATGTGACGATCTGGCTTTAAGTCGATTCGATAACAAATGACGAAAACGGACTCATTTCTCAGGTTTCTACTACATATGAACACTTTTCACATTCTCCCATGCAACGCGGCTGCTAGTCCTCCTTTCATGCAACATCTTAAAGTCCTAGGTCATGTCCAATCCACCAAAGCCGGCTAAATAGTGAATAATCGACAACTAAAACTTGAATTGTACTACTTCTTACTGGCTATTACTTCAACATAGAAGCTTCTTCTGTGTTCTACTATGGTGCTTCTAGTGTTTCCGCATACCGCAGCACGCGACATAGCTTTGCAGACGATAAATGTAACCGTTTCAGACAGAAGAGCGGCCAATGTGACGATCTGGCTTTAAGTCGATTCGATAACAAATGACGAAAACGGACGTATTTCTCAGGTTTTTACTACATATGAACACTTTTCACATTCTCCCTTGCAACGTGGGTGCAAGTCCTCCTTTCATGCAAAATCTTAAGGTCCTAGGTGATGTCCAAGCCACCAAAGCCGGCTAAAAAGTGAATAATCGATAACTAAAACTTGAATTGCACTATTTCTTACTGGCTATTGCTTCAACTTAGAAGCTTCTTCTGTGTTCTACTATGGTGCTTTTAGTGTCTCCGCATACCGCAGCACGTGACATAGCTTTGCAGACGATAAATGTAACCGTCTCAGAGAGAAAAGCGGCCAATGTGACGATCTGTCTTTAAGACGATTCGATAACAAATGACGAAAGCGGACGGATTTCTCAGGTTTTTACTACATATGAACACTTTTCACATTCTCCCTTGCAACGCGGCTGCAAGTCTTCCTTTCACGCAAAATCTTTAGGTCCTTGGTGATGTCCAAGCCACCAAAGCCGGCTAAAAAGTGAATAATCGACAACTAAAACTTGAATTGTACTACTTCTTACTGGCTATTGCTTCAACTTAGAAGCTTCTTCTGTGCTCTACTATGGTGCTATTAGTGTCTCCGCATACCGCAGCACGCGACATAGC
This sequence comes from Schistocerca gregaria, assembly GCF_023897955.1. NCBI lineage: Eukaryota > Metazoa > Arthropoda > Insecta > Orthoptera > Acrididae > Schistocerca > Schistocerca gregaria. Next base: position 730,267 of record NW_026061780.1, on the reverse strand, counting down.
TTTGCAGACGATAAATGTAACCGTCTCAGAGAGAAGAACGGCCAATGTGACGATCTAGCTTTAAGTCGATTCGATAACAAATGACGAAAACGGACGGATCTATCAGGTTTTTACTACATATGAACACTTTTCACATTCTCCCATGCAACGCGGCTGCTAGTCCTCCTTTCATGCAACATCTTAAAGTCCTAGGTCATGTCCAAGCCACCATAGCCGGCTTAAAAGTGAATAATCGAAAATTAAAACTTGATTTGTACTACTTCTTACTGGCTTTTACTTCAAATTAGAAGCTTCTTCTTTGTTCTACTATGGTGCTTTCAGTGTTTCGGTATACTGCAGCACGCGACATAGCTTTGCAGACGATAAATGTAACCGTTTCAGAGAGAAGAACGGCCAATGTGACGATCTGGCTTTAAGTCGATTCGATAACGAATGACGAAAACGGACGGATTTATCAGGTTTTTACTACATATGAACACTTTTCACATTCTCCCGTGCAACGCGGCTGCTAGTCCTCCTTTCATGCAACATCTTAAAGTCCTAGGTCATGTCCAATCCACCAAAGCCGGCTAAATAGTGAATAATCGACAACTAAAACTTGAATTGTACTACTTCTTACTGGCTATTGCTTCAACTTAGAAGCTTCTTCTGTGTTCTACTATGGTGCTTTTAGTGTCTCCGCATACCGCAGCACGCGACATAGCTTTGCAGACGATAAATGTAACCGTCTCAGAGAGAAAAGCGGCCAATGTGACGATCTGGCTTTAAGTCGATTCGATAACAAATGACGAAAACGGACTCATTTCTCAGGTTTTTACTACATATGAACACTTTTCACATTCTCCCATGCAACGCGGCTGCTAGTCCTCCTTTCATGCAACATCTTAAAGTCCTAGGTCATGTCCAATCCACCAAAGCCGGCTAAAAAGTGAATAATCGACAACTAAAACTTGAATTGTACTACTTCTTACTGGCTATTACTTCAACATAGAAGCTTCTTCTGTGTTCTACTATGGTGCTTTTAGTGTTTCCGCATACCGCAGCACGCGACATAGCTTTGCAGACGATAAATGTAACCGTTTCAGACAGAAGAGCGGCCAATGTGACGATCTGGCTTTAAGTCGATTCGATAACAAATGACGAAAACGGACGGATTTCTCAGGTTTTTACTACATATGAACACTTTTCACATTCTCCCTTGCAACGTGGGTGCAAGTCCTCCTTTCATGCAAAATCTTAAGGTCCTAGGTGATGTCCAAGCCACCAAAGCCGGCTAAAAAATGAATAATCGATAACTAAAACTTGAATTGCACTACTTCTTACTGGCTATTGCTTCAACTTAGAAGCTTCTTCTGTGTTCTACTATGGTGCTTTTAGTGTCTCCGCATACCGCAGCACGTGACATAGCTTTGCAGACGATAAATGTAACCGTCTCAGAGAGAAAAGCGGCCAATGTGACGATCTGTCTTTAAGACGATTCGATAACAAATGACGAAAGCGGACGGATTTCTCAGGTTTTTACTACATATGAACACTTTTCACATTCTCGCGGGCAACGCGGCTGCTACTCCTCCTTTCATGCAAAATCTTAAGGTCCTAGGTCATGTCCAAGCCACCAAAGCCGGCTAAAAGAGAATAATCGACAACTAAAACTTGAATTGTACTACTTCTTACTGGCTATTACTTCAAATTAGAAGCTTCTTCTGTGTTCTACTATGGTGCTTTTAGTGTTTCGGTATACTGCAGCGCGCGACATAGCTTTGCAGACGATAAATGTAACCGTTTCAGAGAGAAGAACGGCCAATGTGACGATCTGGCTTTAAGTCGATTCGATAACAAATGACGAGAACGGACGGATTTATCAGGTTTTTACTACATATGAACACTTTTCACATTCTCCCGTACAACGCGGCTGCTAGTCCTCCTTTCATGCAAAATCTTAAGGTCCTAGGTCATGTCCAAGCCATCAAAGCAGGCTAAAAAGTGAATAATCGACAACTAAAACTTCAATTGTACTACTTCTTACTGGCTATTACTTCAACATAGAAGCTTCTTCTGTGTTCTACTATGGTGCTTTTAGTGTTTCCGCATACCGCAGCACGCGACATAGCTTTGCAGACGATAAATGTAACCGTTTCAGAGAGAAGAGCGGCCAATGTGACGAACTGGCTTTAAGTCGATTCGATAACAAATGACGAAAACGGACGGATTTCTCAGGTTTTTTCTACATATGAACACTTTTCAGTGTCTCCGCATACCGCAGCACGCGACATAGCTTTGCGTACGATAAATGTAACCGTCTCAGAGAGAAAAGCGGCCAGTGTGACGATCTGACTTTAAGTCGATTCGATAACAAGTGACGAAAGAAGACGGATTTCTCAGGTTTTTACTACATATGAACACTTTTCACATTCTCGCGGGCAACGCTGCTGCTACTCCTCCTTTCATGCAAAATCTTAAGGTCCTAGGTCATGTCCAAGCCACCAAAGACGGCTAAAAAGTGAATAATCGATAACTAAAACTTGAATTGTACTACTTCTTACTGGCTGTTACTTCAACTTAGAAGCTTCTTCTGTGCTCTACTATGGTGCTTTTAGTGTCTCCGCATAACGCAGCACGCGACATAGCTTTGCAGACGATAAATGTAACCGTTTCAGAGAGAAGAGCGGCCAATGTGACGAACTGGCTTTAAGTCGATTCGATAACAAATGACGAAAACGGACGGATTTCTCAGGTTTTTACTACATATGAACACTTTTCACATTCTCCCGTGCAACGCGGCTGCTACTCCTCCTTTCATGCAAAATATTAAGGTTCCACCTATTGTCCAAGCCACCAAAGCCGGCTAAAAAGTGAATAATCGACAACTAAAACTTGAATTGTACTACTTCTTACTGGCTATTACTTCAAATTAGAAGCTTCTTCTGTGTTCTACTAAGGTGCTTTTAGTGTTTCGGCATACCGCAGCACGCGACACAGCTTTGCAGACGATAAATGTAACCGTTTCAGAGAGAAGAACGGCCAACGTGACGATCTGGCTTTAAGTCGATTCGATAACAAATGAAGAAAACGGACGGATTTCTCAGGTTTTTACTACATATGAATACTTTTCACATTCTCCCATGCAACGCGGCTGCTAGTCCTCCTTTCATGCAAAATCTTAAGGTCCTAGGTCATGTCCAAGCCACCAAAGACGGCTAAAAAGTGAATAATCGATAACTAAAACTTGAATTGTACTACTTCTTACTGGCTGTTACTTCAACTTAGAAGCTTCTTCTGTGTTCTACTAAGGTGCTTTTAGTGTTTCGGCATACCGCAGCACGCGACACAGCTTTGCAGACGATAAATGTAACCGTTTCAGAGAGAAGAACGCCCAACGTGACGATCTGGCTTTAAGTCGATTCGATAACAAATGAAGAAAACGGACGGATTTCTCAGGTTTTTACTACATATGAATACTTTTCACATTCTCCCATGCAACGCGGCAGCTAGTCCACCTTTCATGCAAAATCTTAGGGTTCCACCTAATGTCAAAGCTACCAAAGCCGGCTAAAAAGTGAATAATCGACAACTAAAACTTGAATTGTACTACTTCTTACAGGCTATTACTTCAAATTAGAAGCTTTTTCTGTGTTCTACTATGGTGCTTTTAGTGTTTCCGCATACCGCAGCAAGCGACTTAGCTTTGCAGACGATAAATGTAACCGTCTCAGAGCGAAAAGCGGCAAATGTGACGATCTGGCTTTAAGTCAATTCGATAATAAATGACGAAAACGGACGGATTTCTCAGGTTTTTACTACATATGAACACTTTTCACATTCTCCCATGCAACGCTGCTGCTAGTCCGCCTTTCATGCAAAATCTTAAGGTCCTAGGTCATGTCCAAGCTACCAAAGACGGCTAAAAAGTGAATAATCGATAACTAAAACTTTAATTTTACTACTTCTTACTGGCTATTAGTTCAACTTAGAAGCTTCTTCTGTGTTCTACTATGGTGCTTTTTGTGTCTCCGCATACCGCAGCACGCGACATAGCTTTGCAGACGATAAATGTAACCGTTTCAGACAGAAGAGCGGCCAATGTGACGAACGGGCTTTAAGTCGATTCGATAACAAATGACGAAAACGGACGGATTTCTCAGGTTTTTCTACATATGAACACTTTTCACATTCTCCCTTGCAACGCGGCTGCAAGTCCTCCTTTCCTGCAAAATCTTAAGGTCCTAGGTGATGTCCAAACCACCAAAGCCGGCTAAAAAGTGAATAATCGACAACTAAAACTTGAATTGTACTACTTCTTACTGGCTATTGCTTCAACTTAGAAGCTTCTTCTGTGTTCTACTATGGTGCTTTTAGTGTCTCCGCATACCGCAGCACGCGACATAGCTTTGCAGACGATAAATGTAACCGTCACAGAGAGAAGAGCGGCGAATGTGACGATCTGACTTTAAGTCTATTCGATAACAAGTGACGACAGCGGACGGATTTCTCAGGTTTTTACTACATCTGAACAATTTTCACATTCTCGCGGGCAACGCGGCTGCTACTCCTCCTTTCATGCAAAATCTTAAGGTCCTAGGTCATGTCAAAGCCACCAAAGACGGCTAAAAAGTGAATAATCGATAGCTAAAACTTGAATTGTACTACTTCTTACTGGTTATTACTACAACAAGAGCGGCCAATTTGACGATCTGGCTTTAAGTCGATTCGATAACAAATGACTAAAACGAACCGATTTCTCAGGTTTTTACTACATATGAGCACTATTCACATTCTCCCGTGCAACGCGGCTGCAAGTCCTCCTTTCATGCAAAATCTTAAGGTCCTAAGTCATGTCCAAATCACCAAAGACGACTAAAACTTGAATTGTACTACTTCTTAATGGCTATTACTTCAACTGAGAAGCTTCTTCTGTGTTCTACTCTACTATGGTGCTTTTAGTGTCTCCGCATACCGAAGCACGCGACATAGCTTTGCAGACGATAAATGTAACCGTCTCAGAGATAAAAGCGGCCAATGTGACGATCTGACTTTAAGTCGATTCGATAACAAATGACGAAAACGGACTGATTTCTCAGGTTTTTACTACATATGAACACTTTTCACATTCTCCCATGCAACGCGGCTGCAAGTCCTCCTTTCATGCAAAATCTTAAGGTCATAGGTCATGTCCAAGCCACCAAAGCAGGCTAAAAAGTGAATAATCGACAACTAAAACTTGAATTGTACTACTTCTTACTGGATATTACTTCAACATAGAAGCTTCTTCTGTGTTCTACTATGGTGCTTTTAGTGTTTCCGCATACCGCAGCACGCGACATAGCTTTGCAGACGATAAATGTAACCGTTTCAGACAGAAGAGCGGCCAAAGTGACGATGTGGCTTTAAGTCGATTCGACAACAATTGACGAAAACGAACGGATTTCTAAGGTTTTTACTACATATGAACACTTTTCACATTTTACCGTGCAACTCGGCTGCTAGTACACCTTTCATGCAAAATCTTATGGTCCTAGGTCATGTCATAGCCACCAAAGCCGGCTAAAAAGTGAATAATCGACAACTAAAACTTGAATTGTACTACTTCTTACTGGCTATTACTTCAACTTAGAACCTTCTTCTGTGTTCTACTATGGTGCTTTTAGTGTTTACGCATACTGCAGCACGCGACATAGCTTTGCAGACGATAAATGTAACCGTCTCAGAGAGAAAAGCGGCCAATGCGACGATCTGGCTTTAAGTCGATTCGATAACAAATGACGAAAACGGACGGATTTCTCAGGTTTTTACTACATATGAACACTTTTCACATTCTCCCGTGCAACGCGGCTGCTACTCCTCCTTTCATGCAAAATATTAAGGTTCCACTTAATGTCCAAGCCAGTAAAGCCGGCTAAAAAGTGAATAATCGACAACTAAAACTTGAATTGTACTACTTCTTACTGGCTATTACTTCAAATTAGAAGCTTCTTCTGTGTTCTACTAAGGTGCTTTTAGTGTTTCGGCATACCGCAGCACGCGACATAGCTTTGCAGACGATAAATGTAACCGACTCAGAGAGAAAAGCGGCCAATGCGACGATCTGGCTTTAAGTCGATTCGATTACAAATGACGAAAACGGACTGATTTCTCAGGTTTTTACTACATATGAACACTTTTCACATTCTCTCGTGCAACGCGGCTGCAAGTCCTCCTTTCATGAAAAATCTTAAGGTCCTAGGTCATATCCAAGCCACCAAAGCCGGCTAAAAAGTGAATAATCGACAACTAAAACTTGAATTGTACTACCTCTTACTGGCTATAACTTCAACTTAGAAGCTTCTTCTGTGTTCTACTATGGTGCTTTAAGTATTTCCGCATACCGCAGCACGCGACATAGCTTTGCAGACGATAAATGTAACCGACTCAGAGAGAAAAGCGGCCAATGCGACGATCTGGCTTTAAGTCGATTCGATTACAAATGACGAAAACGGACTGATTTCTCAGGTTTTTACTACAAATGAACACTTTTCACATTCTCCCATGCAACGCGCCTGCTAGTCCTCCTTTCATGCAAAATCTTAAGGTCCTAGGTCATGTCCAAGCCACCAAAGCAGGCTAAAAAGTGAATAATCGACAAATAAACTTGAATTGTACTACTTCTTACAGGCTATTACTTCAACATAGAAGCTTCTTCTGTGTTCTACTATGGTGCTTTTAGTGTTTCCGCATACCGCAGTACGCGACATAGCTTTGCAGACGATAAATGTAACCGTTTCAGAGAGAAGAGCGGCCAATGTGACGATCTGGCTTTAAGTCGATTCGATAACAAATGACGAAAACGGACGGATTTCTCAGGTTTTTACTACATATGAACACTTTTCACATTCTCCCTTGCAACGCGGGTGCAAGTCCTCCTTTCATGCAAAATCTTAAGGTCCTAAGTGATGTCCAAGCCACCAAAGCCGGCTAAAAAGTGAATAATTGACAACTAAAACTTGAATTGTACTACTTCTTACTGGCCATTGTTTCAACTTAGAAGCTTCTTCTGTGTTCTACTATGGTGCTTTTAGTGTCTCCGCATACCGCAGCACGTGACATAGCTTTGCAGACGATAAATGTAACCGTATCAGAGAGAAAAGCGCCCAATGTGACGATCTGGCTTTAAGTCGATTCGATAACAAATGAGGAAAACGGACGGATTTCTCAGGTTTTTACTACATATGAACACTTTTCACATTCTCCCATGCAACGCGGCTGCTAGTCCTCCTTTCATGCAAAATCTTAAGGTCCTAGGTCATGTCCAAGCCACCAAAGCCGGCTAAAAAGTGAATAATCGACAACTAAATCTGGAATAGTACTACTTCTTTCTGGCTATTACGTCAACTTAGAAGCTTTTCTGTGTTCTACTATGGTGCTTTTAGTGTTTCCGCATACCGCAGCACGCGACATAGCTTTGCAGACGATAAATGTAACCGTTTCAGAGAGAAGAGCGGAAAATGTGACGATCTGGCTTTAAGTCAATTCGATAACAAATGACGAAAGCGGACGGATTTCTCAGGTTTTTACTACATATGAACACTTTTCACATTCTCGCGTGCAACGCGGCTGCTAGTCCTCCTTTCATGCAAAATCTTAAGGTTCCACCTAATGTCAAAGCCACCAAAGCCGGCTAAATAGTGAATAATCGACAACTAAAACTTGAATTCTACTACTTCTTACTGGCTATTACTTCAAATTAGAAGCTTCTTCTGTGTTCTACTATGGTGCTTTTAGTGTTTCGTCATACCGCAGCACGCGACATAGCTTTGCAGACGATAAATGTAACCGTCTCAGAGAGAAAAGCGGCCAATGTGACGATCTGGCTTTAAGTCGATACTATAACAAATGACGAAAACCCACGGATTTCTCAGGTTTTTACTACATATGAACACTTTTCACATTCTCCCGTGCAACGCGGCTGCAAGTCCTCCTTTCATGGAAAATCTTAAGGTCCCATGTCATGTCCAAGCCACCAAAGAAGGCTAAAAAGTGAATAATCGACAACTAAAACTTGAATTGTACTACTTCTTACTGGCTATTACCTCAAATTAGAAGCTTCTTCTGTGTTCTCCTATGGTGCTTTTAGTGTTTCGGCATACCGCAGCACGCGACATAGCTTTGCAGACAATAAGTGTAACCTTCTCAGAGAGAAAGGCGGCAAATGTGACGATCTGGCTTTAAGTCGATTCGATAACAAATGACGAAAACGGACGGATTTCTCAGGTTTTTACTACATATGAACACTTTTCACATTCTCCCATGCAACGCTGCTGCTAGTCCTCCTTTTATGCAAGATCTTAAGGTCCTAGGTCATGTCCAAGCCACCAAAGACGGCTAAAAAGTGAATAATCGATAACTAAAACTTGAATTGTACTACTTCTTACTGGCTATTACTTTAACTTAGAAGCTTCTTCTGTGTTCTACTATGGTCCTTTTAGTGTCTCCGCATACCGCAGCACGCGACATAGCTTTGCAGACGATAAATGTAACCGTCTCAGAGAGAAAAGCGCCCAATGTGACGATCTGGCTTTAAGTCGATTCGATAACAAATGACGAAAACGGACTGATTTCTCAGGTTTTTACTACATATGAACACTTTTCACATTCTCCCATGCAACGCGGATGCTAGTCCTCCTTTTATGCAAGATCTTAAGGTCCTAGGTCATGTCAAAGCCACCAAAGCCGGCTAAAAAGTGAATAATCGACAACTAAAACTTGAATTGTACTACTTCTTACTGGCTATTACTTCAAATTAGAAGCTTCTTCTGTGTTCTACTATGGTACTTTTAGTGTTTCGGCATACCGCAGCACGCGACATAGTTTTGCAGACGATAAATGTAACCGTCTCAGAGAGAAAAGCGGCCAATGTGACGATGTGGCTTTAAGTCGATACGATAACAAATGACGAAAACCCACGGATTTCTCAGGTTTTTACTACATATGAACACTTTTCACATTCTCCCATGCAACGCTGCTGCTAGTCCTCTTTTCATGGAAAATCTTAAGGTCCTAGGTTATGTCCAAGCCACCAAAGACGGCTAAAAAGTGAATAATCGATAACTAAAACTTGAATTGTACTACTTCTTACTGGCTATTACTTCAACTTAGAAGCTTCTTCTGTGTTGTTCTATGGTGCTTTTAGTGTTTCCGCATACCGCAGCACGCAAAATAGCTTTGCAGCCGATAACTGTAACCGTTTCAGAGAGAAGAGCGATCTGGCTTTAAGTCGATTCGATAAAAAATGACGAAAACGGACGGATTTCTCAGGATTTTACTACATATGAACACTTTTCACATTCTCCCATGCAACGCGGCTGCTAGTCCTCCTTTCATGCTAAATCGTAAGGTCTTAGGTCATGTCCAAGCCACCAAAGCCGGCTAAAAAGTGAATAATCGACAGCTAAAACTTGAATTGTACTACTTCTTACTGGCTATTACTTCAACTTAGAAGCTTCTTCTGTGTTCTACTATGGTGCTTTTAGTGTTTCCGCATACCGCAGCACGCGACATAGCTTTGCAGACAACAAATGTAACCGTCTCAGAGAGAAAAGCGGCCAATGTGAAGATCTGGCTTTAAGTCGATTCGATAAAAAATGACGAAAACGGACGGATTTCTCAGGTTTTTACTGCATATGAACACTTTTCACATTCTCCCGTGCAACTCGGCTGCTAGTCCTCCTTTCATGCAAAATCTTAAGGTCCTAGGTCATGTCCAAGCAACCAAAACCGGCTAAAAAGTAAATAATCGACAACTAAAACTTGAATTGTACTACTTCTTACTGGCTATTACTTCAACTTAGAAGCTTCTTCTGTGTTGTTCTATGGTGCTTTTAGTGTTTCCGCATACCGCAGCAGGCAAAATAGCTTTGCAGCCGATAAGTGTAACCGTTTCAGAGAGAAGAGCGATCTGGCTTTAAGTCGATTCGATATCAAATGACGAAAACGGACGGATTTCTCAGGTTTTTACTACATATGAACACTTTTCACATTCTCCCGTGCAACGCGGCTGATAGTCCTCCTTCCATGCAAAATCTTAAGGTCCTAGGTCATGTCCAAGCCACCAAAGCCGGCTAAAAAGTGAATAATCGACAACTAAAACTTGAATTGTACTACGTCTTACTGGCTATTACTTCAACGTAGAAGCTTCTTCTGTGTTCTTCTATGGTGCTTTTAGTGTCTCCGCATACCGCAACACGCGACATAGCTTTGCAGACGATAAATGTAACCGTTTCAGAGAGAAGAACGGCCAATGTGACGATCTGGCTTTAAGTCGATTCGATAACAAATGACGAAAACGGACGGATTTCTCAGGTTTTTACTACATATGAACACTTTTCACATTCTCCCGTGCAACGCGGCTGCAAGTCCTCCTTTCATGGAAAATCTTAAGGTCCTAGGTCATGTCCAAGCCACCAAAGAAGGCTAAAAAGTGAATAATCGACAACTAAAACTTGAATTGTACTACTTCTTACTGGCTATTACTTCAACTTAGAAGCTTCTTCTGTGTTCTACTATGGTGCTTTTAGTGTTTCCGCATACCGCACCACGCGACATAGCTTTGCAGACGATAAATGTAACCGTCTCAGAGAGAAAAGCGGCCAATGTGACGATCTGGCTTTAAGTCGATTCGATAACAAATGACGAAAACGGACGGATTTCTCAGGTTTTTACTACGTATGAACACTCTTCACATTCTCCCGTGCAACGCGGCTGCTAGTCCTCCTTTCATGCTAAATCGTAAGGTCCCAGGTCATGTCCAAGCCACCAAAGCCGGCTAAAAAGTGAATAATCGACAACTAAAACTTGAATTGTACTACTTCTTACTGGCTATTACTTCAACATAGAAGCTTCTTCTGTGTTCTACTATGGTGCTTTTAGTGTTTCCGCATACCGCAGCACGCGACATAGCTTTGTAGACAATAAATGTACCATTTCAGAGAGAAGAGCGGCCAATGTGACGATCTGGCTTTAAGTCGATTCGATAACAAATGATGAAAACGGACGGATTTCTCAGGTTTGCACTACATATGAACACTTTTCACATTCTCCCGTGCAATGCCGCTGCTAGTCCTCCTTTCATGCAAAATCTTATGATCCTAGGTCATGTCATAGCCACCAAAGCCGGCTAAAAAGTGAACAATCGACAACTAAAACTTGAATTGTACTACTTCTTACTGGCTTTTACTTCAACTTAGAAGCTTCTTCTGTGTTCTACTATCGTGCTTTTAGTGTCTCCGCATACCGCAGCACGCGACATAGCTTTGCAGACGATAAATGTGACCGTCTCAGAGAGAAAAGCGGCCAATGTGACGATCTGGCTATAAGTCGATTCGATAACAAATGACGAAAACGGACAGATTTCTAAGGTTTTTACTACATATGAACACTTTTCACATTCTCCCGTGCAACGTGGCTGCTAGTCCTCCTTTCATGCAAAATCTTAACGTTCCACCTCATGTCCAAGACTCCAAAGCCGGCTAAAAAGTGAATAATCGATAACTAAAACTTGAATTGTACAACTTCTTACTGGCTATCACTTCAACTTAGAAGCTTCTTCTGTGTTCTACTATGGTGCTTTTAGTGTCTCCGCATACCGCAGTTCGCGACATAGCTTTGCAGACGATTAATGTAACCGTCTCAGAGAGAAGAGCGGCCAATGTGACGATCTGGCTTTAAGGCGATTCGATAACAAATGACGAAAATGGACGGATTTCTCAGGTTTTTACTACATATGAACACATTTCACATTCTCCCATGCAACGCGGCTGCTAGTCCTCCTTTCATGCAAAATCTTAAGGTCCTAGGTCATGTCCAAGCCACCAAAGCCGGCTATCAGGTGAATAATCGATAACTAAAACTTGAATTGTACTACTTCTTACTGGCTATTGCATCAACTTAGAAGCTTCTTCTGTGTTCTACTATGGTGCTTTTAGTGTTTCCGCATAACGAAGCACACGACATAGCTTTGCAGACGATAAATGTAACCGTCTTAGAGAGAAAAGCGGCCCATGTGACGATCTGGCTTTAAGTCGATTCGATAACAAATGACGAAAACGTACGGATTTCTCAGGTTTTTACTACATATGAACACTTTTCACATTCTCCCATGCAACGCGGCTGCTAGTCCTCCTTTCATGCAAAATCTTAAGGTCCTAGGGCATGTTCAAGCCAACAAAGGCGGCTAAAAAGTGAATAATTGACAACTAAAACTTCAGTTGTACTACTTCTTACTGGCTATTACTTCAACATAGAAGCTTCTTCTGTGTTCTACTATGGTGCTTTTAGTGTTTCCGCATACCGCAGCACGCGACATAGCTTTGTAGACGATAAATGTACCATTTCATAGAGAAGAGCGGCCAATGAGACGATCTGGCTTTAAGTCGATTCGATAACAAATGATGAAAACGGCCGGATTTCTCAGGTTTGTACTTCATATGAACACTTATCACATTCTCCCGTGCAACGCGGCTGCTAGTCCTCCTTTCATGCAAAATCTTAAGGTCCTAGGTCATGTCATAGCCACCAAAGCCGGCTAATAAGTGAACAATCGACAACTAAAACTTGAATTGTACTACTTCTTACTGGCTATTACTTCAACTTAGGAGCTTCTTCTGTGTTCTACTATCGTGCTTTTAGTGTTTCCGCATACCGCAGCACGCGACATAGCTTTGCAGACAACAAATGTAACCGTCTCAGAGAGAAAAGCGGCCAATGTGAAGATCTGGCTTTAAGTCGATTCGATAAAAAATGACGAAAACGGACGGATTTCTCAGGTTTTTACTGCATATGAACACTTTTCACATTCTCCCGTGCAACTCGGCTGCTAGTCCTCCTTTCATGCAAAATCTTAAGGTCCTAGGTCATGTCCAAGCCACCAAAACCGGCTAAAAAGTAAATAATCGACAACTAAAACTGGAATTGTACAACTTCTTACTGGCTATTACTTCAACTTAGAAGCTTCTTCTGTGTTGTTCTATGGTGCTTTTAGTGTTTCCGCATACCGCAGCAGGCAAAATAGCTTTGCAGCCGATAAGTGTAACCGTTTCAGAGAGAAGAGCGATCTGGCTTTAAGTCGATTCGATATCAAATGACGAAAACGGACGGATTTCTCAGGTTTTTACTACATATGAACACTTTTCACATTCTCGCGTGCAACGCGGCTGCTAGTCCTCCTTTCATGCAAAATCTTAAGGTTCCACCTAATGTCAAAGCCACCAAAGCCGGCTAAAATGTGAATAATCGACAACTAAAACTTGAATTGTACTACTTCTTACTGGCTATTACTTCAAATTAGAAGCTTCTTCTGTGTTCTCCTATGGTGCTTTTAGTGTTTCGGCATACCGCAGCACGCGACATAGCTTTGCAGACAATAAATGTAACTGTTTCAGAGAGAAGAACGGCCAATGTGACGATCTGGCTTTAAGTCGATTCGATAACAAATGACGAAAGCGGACGGGTTTCTCAGGTTTTTACTACATATGAACACTTTTCACATTCCCGCGTGCAACGCGGCTGCTAGTCCTCCTTTCATGCAAAATCTTAAGGTTCCACCTAATGTCAAAGCCACCAAAGCCGGCTAAAAAGTGAATAATCGACAACTAAAACTTGAATTGTACTACTTCTTACTGGCTATTACTTCAAATTAGAAGCTTCTTCTGTGTTCTACTATGGTACTTTTAGTGTTTCGGCATACCGCAGCACGCGACATAGTTTTGCAGACGATAAATGTAACCGTCTCAGAGAGAAAAGCGGCCAATGTGACGATCTGGCTTTAAGTCGATACGATAACAAATGACGAAAACCCACGGATTTCTCAGGTTTTTACTACATATGAACACTTTTCACATTCTCCCATGCAACGCTGCTGCTAGTCCTCTTTTCATGGAAAATCTTAAGGTCCTAGGTTATGTCCAAGCCACCAAAGACGGCTAAAAAGTGAATAATCGATAACTAAAACTTGAATTGTACTACTTCTTACTGGCTATTACTTCAACTTAGAAGCTTCTTCTGTGTTGTTCTATGGTGCTTTTAGTGTTTCCGCATACCGCAGCACGCAAAATAGCTTTGCAGCCGATAAGTGTAACCGTTTCAGAGAGAAGAGCGATCTGGCTTTAAGTCGATTCGATAAAAAATGACGAAAACGGACGGATTTCTCAGGTTTTTACTACATATGAACACTTTTCACATTCTCCCATGCAACACGGCTGCTAGTCCTCCTTTCAAGCTAAATCGTAAGGTCTTAGGTCATGTCCAAGCCACCAAAGCCGGCTAAAAAGTGAATAATCGACAGCTAAAACTTGAATTGTACTACTTCTTACTGGCTATTACTTCAACTTAGAAGCTTCTTCTGTGTTCTACTATGGTGCTTTTAGTGTTTCCGCATACCGCAGCACGCGACATAGCTTTGCAGACAACAAATGTAACCGTCTCAGAGAGAAAAGCGGCCAATGTGAAGATCTGGCTTTAAGTCGATTCGATAAAAAATGACGAAAACGGACGGATTTCTCAGGTTTTTACTGCATATGAACACTTTTCACATTCTCCCGTGCAACTCGGCTGCTAGTCCTCCTTTCATGCAAAATCTTAAGGTCCTAGGTCATGTCCAAGCAACCAAAACCGGCTAAAAAGTAAATAATCGACAACTAAAACTTGAATTGTACTACTTCTTACTGGCTATTACTTCAACTTAGAAGCTTCTTCTGTGTTGTTCTATGGTGCTTTTAGTGTTTCCGCATACCGCAGCAGGCAAAATAGCTTTGCAGCCGATAAGTGTAACCGTTTCAGAGAGAAGACCGATCTGGCATTAAGTCGATTCGATATCAAATGACGAAAACGGACGGATTTCTCAGGTTTTTACTACATATGAACACTTTTCACATTCTCCCGTGCAACGCGGCTGATAGTCCTCCTTCCATGCAAAATCTTAAGGTCCTAGGTAATGTCCAAGCCACCAAAGCCGGCTAAAAAGTGAATAATCGACAACTAAAACTTGAATTGTACTACGTCTTACTGGCTATTACTTCAACGTAGAAGCTTCTTCTGTGTTCTTCTATGGTGCTTTTAGTGTCTCCGCATACCGCAGCACGCGACATAGCTTTGCAGACGATAAATGTAATCGTTTCAGAGAGAAGAGCGGCCAATGTGACGATCTGGCTTTAAGTCGATTCGATAACAAATGACGAAAACGGACGGATTTCTCAGGTTTTTACTACATATGAACACTTTTCACATTCTCCCGTGCAACGCGGCTGCAAGACCTCCTTTCATGGAAAATCTTAAGGTCCTAGGTCATGTCCAAGCCACCAAAGAAGGCTAAAAAGTGAATAATCGACAACTAAAACTTGAATTGTACTACTTCTTACTGGCTATTACTTCAACTTAGAAGATTCTTCTGTGTTCTACTATGGTGCTTTTAGTGTTTCCGCATACCGCACCACGCGACATAGCTTTGCAGACGATAAATGTAACCGTCTCAGAGAGAAAAGCGGCCAATGTGACGATCTGGCTTTAAGTCGATTCGATAACAAATGACGAAAACGGACGGATTTCTCAGGTTTTTACTACGTATGAACACTCTTCACATTCTCCCGTGCAACGCGGCTGCTAGTCCTCCTTTCATGCTAAATCGTAAGGTCCCAGGTCATGTCCAAGCCACCAAAACCGGCTAAAAAGTAAATAATCGACAACTAAAACTTGAATTGTACTACTTCTTACTGGCTTTTACTTCAACTTAGAGGCTTCTTCTGTGTTCTACTATCGTGCTTTTAGTGTCTCCGCATACCGCAGCACGCGACATAGCTTTGCTGACGATAAATGTAACCGTTTCAGGGAGTAGAGCGGCCAATGTGACTATGTGGCTTAAAGTCGATTCGATAACAAATGACGAAAACGGACGGATTTCTCAGGTTTTTACTACATATGAACACCTCTCACATTCTCCCGTGCAACGCTTCTACTAGTCCTCCTTTCATGCAAAATCTTAAGGTCCTAGGTCATGTCCAAGCCACCAAAGCCGGCTAAAAAGTGAATAATCGACAACTAAAACTTGAATTGTACTACGTCTTACTTGCTATTACTTCAACGTAGGAGCTTCTTCTGTGTTCTTCTATGGTGCTTTTAGTGTCTCCGCATACCGCAGCACGCGACATAGCTTTGCAGACGATAAATGTAACCGTTTCAGAGAGAAGAACGGCCAATGTGACGATCTGGCTTTAAGTCGATTCGATAACAAATGACGAAAACGGACGGATTTCTCAGGTTTTTACTACTTATGAACACTATTCACATTCTCCCGTGCAACGCGGCTGCAAGTCCTCCTTTCATGGAAAATCTTAAGGTCCTAGGTCATGTCCAAGCCACCAAAGAAGGCTAAAAAGTGAATAATCGACAACTAAAACTTGAATTGTACTACTTCTTACTGGCTATTACTTCAACATAGAAGCTTCTTCTGTGTTCTACTATGGTGCTTTTAGTGTTTCGGCATACCGCAGCACGCGACATAGCTTTGCAGACGATAAATGTAACTGTTTCAGAGAGAAGAACGGCTAATGTGACGATCTGGCTTTAAGTCGATTCGATAACAAATGACGAAAACGGACGGATTTCTCAGGTTTTTACTACATATGAACACTTTTCACATTCTCCCATGCAACGCTGCTGCTAGTCCTCCTTTTATGCAAGATCTTAAGGTCCTAGGTCATGTCCAAGCCACCAAAGACGGCTAAAAAGTGAATAATCGATAACTAAAACTTGAATTGTACTACTTCTTACTGGGTATTACTTTAACTTAGAAGCTTCTTCTGTGTTCTACTATGGTCCTTTTAGTGTCTCCGCATACCGCAGCACGCGACATAGCTTTGCAGACGATAAATGTAACCGTCTCAGAGAGAAAAGCGAACAATGTGACGATCTGGCTTGAAGTCGATTCGATAACAAATGACGAAAACGGACTGATTTCTCAGGTTTTTACTACATATGAACACTTTTCACATTCTCCCATGCAACGCGGATGCTAGTCCTCCTTTCATGCAAAATCTTAAGGTCCTAGGTCATGTCCAAGCCACCAAAGCCGGCTAAAAAGTGAATAATCGACAACTAAAACTTGAATTGTACTACTTCTTTCTGGCTATTACTTCAAGTTAGAAGCGTTTCTGTGTTCTACTATGGTGCTTTTAGTGTTTCCGCATACCGCAGCACGCGACATAGCTTTGCAGACGATAAATGTAACCGTTTCAGAGAGAAGAGCGGCCAATGTGACGATCTGGCTTTAAGTCGATTCGATAACAAATGACGAAAGCGGACGGGTTTCTCAGGTTTTTACTACATATGAACACTTTTCACATTCCCGCGTGCAACGCGGCTGCTAGTCCTCCTTTCATGCAAAATCTTAAGGTTCCACCTAATGTCAAAGCCACCAAATCCGGCTAAAAAGTGAATAATCGACAACTAAAACTTGAATTGTACTACTTCTTACTGGCTATTACTTCAAATTAGAAGCTTCTTCTGTGTTCTACTATGGTACTTTTAGTGTTTCGGCATACCGCAGCACGCGACATAGTTTTGCAGACGAAAAATGTAACCGTCTCAGAGAGAAAAGCGGCCAATGTGACGATCTGGCTTTAAGTCGATACGATAACAAATGACGAAAACCCACGGATTTCTCAGGTTTTTTACTACATATGAACACTTTTCACATTCTCCCATGCAACGCTGCTGCTAGTCCTCTTTTCATGGAAAATCTTAAGGTCCTAGGTTATGTCCAAGCCACCAAAGACGGCTAAAAAGTGAATAATCGATAACTAAAACTTGAATTGTACTACTTCTTACTGGCTGTTACTTCAACTTAGAAGCTTCTTCTGTGTTGTTCTATGGTGCTTTTAGTGTTTCCGCATACCGCAGCACGCAAAATAGCTTTGCAGCCGATAAGTGTAACCGTTTCAGAGAGAAGAGCGATCTGGCTTTAAGTCGATTCGATAAAAAATGACGAAAACGGACGGATTTCTCAGGTTTTTACTACATATGAACACTTTTCACATTCTCCCATGCAACACGGCTGCTAGTCCTCCTTTCATGCTAAATCGTAAGGTCTTAGGTCATGTCCAAGCCACCAAAGCCGGCTAAAAAGTGAATAATCGACAGCTAAAACTTGAATTGTACTACTTCTTACTGGCTATTACTTCAACTTAGAAGCTTCTTCTGTGTTCTACTATGGTGCTTTTAGTGTTTCCGCATACCGCAGCACGCGACATAGCTTTGCAGACAACAAATGTAACCGTCTCAGAGAGAAAAGCGGCCAATGTGAAGATCTGGCTTTAAGTCGATTCGATAAAAAATGACGAAAACGGACGGATTTCTCAGGTTTTTACTGCATATGAACACTTTTCACATTCTCCCGTGCAACTCGGCTGCTAGTCCTCCTTTCATGCAAAATCTTAAGGTCCTAGGTCATGTCCAAGCAACCAAAACCGGCTAAAAAGTAAATAATCGACAACTAAAACTTGAATTGTACTACTTCTTACTGGCTATTACTTCAACTTAGAAGCTTCTTCTGTGTTGTTCTATGGTGCTTTTAGTGTTTCCGTATACCGCAGCAGGCAAAATAGCTTTGCAGCCGATAAGTGTAACCGTTTCAGAGAGAAGAGCGATCTGGCTTTAAGTCGATTCGATATCAAATGACGAAAACGGACGGATTTCTCAGGTTTTTACTACATATGAACACTTTTCACATTCTCCCGTGCAACGCGGCTGATAGTCCTCCTTCCATGCAAAATCTTAAGGTCCTAGGTCATGTCCAAGCCACCAAAGCCGGCTAAAAAGTGAATAATCGACAACTAAAACTTGAATTGTACTACGTCTTACTGGCTATTACTTCAACGTAGAAGCTTCTTCTGTGTTCTTCTATGGTGCTTTTAGTGTCTCCGCATACCGCAGCACGCGACATAGCTTTGCAGACGATAAATGTAACCGTTTCAGAGAGAAGAGCGGCCAATGTGACGATCTGGCTTTAAGTCGATTCGATAACAAATGACGAAAACGGACGGATTTCTCAGGTTTTTACTACATATGAACACTTTTCACATTCTCCCGTGCAACGCGGCTGCAAGACCTCCTTTCATGGAAAATCTTAAGGTCCTAGGTCATGTCCAAGCCACCAAAGAAGGCTAAAAAGTGAATAATCGACAACTAAAACTTCAATTGTACTACTTCTTACTGGCTATTACTTCAACTTAGAAGATTCTTCTGTGTTCTACTATGGTGCTTTTAGTGTTTCCGCATACCGCACCACGCGACATAGCTTTGCAGACGATAAATGTAACCGTCTCAGAGAGAAAAGCGGCCAATGTGACGATCGGGCTTTAAGTCGATTCGTAAACAAATGACGAAAACGGACGGATTTCTCAGGTTTTTACTACGTATGAACACTCTTCACATTCTCCCGTGCAACGCGGCTGCTAGTCCTCCTTTCATGCTAAATCGTAAGGTCCCAGGTCATGTCCAAGCCACCAAAGCCGGCTAAAAAGTGAATAATCGACAACTAAAACTTGAATTGTACTACTTCTTACTGGCTATTACTTCAACATAGAAGCTTCTTCTGTGTTCTACTATGGTGCTTTTAGTGTTTCCGCATACCGCAGCACGCGACATAGCTTTGTAGACAATAAATGTACCATTTCAGAGAGAAGAGCGGCCAATGTGACGATCTGGCTTTAAGTCGATTCGATAACAAATGATGAAAACGGACGGATTTCTCAGGTTTGCACTACATATGAACACTTTTTACATTCTCCCGTGCAACGCGGCTGCTAGTCCTCCTTTCATGCAAAATCTTATGATCCTAGGTCATGTCATAGCCACCAAAGCCGGCTAAAAAGTGAACAATCGACAACTAAAACTTGAATTGTACTACTTCTTACTGGCTATTCCTTCAACTTAGAAGCTTCTTCAGTGTTCTACTATGGTGCTTTTAGTGTCTCCGCATACCGCAGCACGCGACATAGCTTTGCAGACGATAAATGTGACCGTCTCAGAGAGAAAAGCGGACAATGTGACGATCTGGCTATAAGTCGATTCGATAACAAATGACGAAAACGGACAGATTTCTCAGGTTTTTACTACATATGAACACTTTTCACATTCTGCCGTGCAACGTGGCTGCTAGTCCTCCTTTCATGCAAAATCTTACCGTTCCACCTCATGTCCAAGCCTCCAAAGCCGGCTAAAAAGTGAATAATCGATAACTAAAACTTGAATTGTACAACTTCTTACTGGCTATCACTTCAACTTAGAAGCTTCTTCTGTGTTCTACTATGGTGCTTTTAGTGTCTCCGCATACCGCAGTTCGCGACATAGCTTTGCAGACGATTAATGTAACCGTCTCAGAGAAAAGAGCGGCCAATGTGACGATCTGGCTTTAAGGCGATTCGGTAACAAATGACGAAAATGGACGGATTTCTCAGGTTTTTACTACATATGAACACATTTCACATTCTCCCATGCAACGCGGCTGCTAGTCCTCCTTTCATGCAAAATCTTAAGGTCCTAGGTCATGTCCAAGCCACCAAAGCCGGCTATCAGGTGAATAATCGATAACTAAAACTTGAATTGTACTACTTCTTACTGGCTATTGCATCAACTTAGAAGCTTCTTCTGTGTTCTACTATGGTGCCTTTAGTGTTTCCGCATAACGAAGCACACGACATAGCTTTGCAGACGATAAATGTAACCGTCTTAGAGAGAAAAGCGGCCTATGTGACGATCTGGCTTTAAGTCGATTCGATAACAAATGACGAAAACGTACGGATTTCTCAGGTTTTTACTACATATGAACACTTTTCACATTCTCCCATGCAACGCGGCTGCTAGTCCTCCTTTCATGCAAAATATTAAGGTCCTAGGGCATGTTCAAGCCAACAAAGGCGGCTAAAAAGTGAATAGTTGACAACTAAAACTTCAATTGTACTACTTCTTACTGGCTATTACTTCAACATAGAAGCTTCTTCTGTGTTCTACTATGGTGCTTTTAGTGTTTCCGCATACCGCAGCACGCGACATAGCTTTGTAGACGATAAATGTACCATTTCAGAGAGAAGAGCGGCCAATGTGACGATCTGGCTTTAAGTCGATTCGATAACAAATGATGAAAACGGCCGGATTTCTCAGGTTTGTACTACATATGAACACTTTTCACATTCTCCCGTGCAACGCGGCTGCTAGTCCCTTCTTTCATGCAAGATCTTATGATCCTAGGTCATGTCATAGCCACCAAATCCGGCTAAAAAGTGAACAATCGACAACTAAAACTTGAATTTTACTACTTCTTACTGGCGTTTACTTCAACTTAGAAGCTTCTTCTGTGTTCTACTATCGTGCTTTTAGTGTCTCCGCATACCGCAGCACGCGACATAGCTTTGCAGACGATGAATGTTACCATCTCAGAGAGAAAAGCGGCCAATGTGACGATCTGGTTTTAAGTCGATTCGATAAAAAATGACGAAAACGGACGGATTTCTCAGGTTTTTACTGCATATGAACACTTTTCACATTCTCCCGTGCAACTCGGCTGCTAGTCCTCCTTTCATGCAAAATCTTAAGGTCCTAGGTCATGTCATAGCCACCAAAGCCGGCTAATAAGTGAACAATCGACAACTAAAACTTGAATTGTACTACTTCTTACTGGCTATTACTTCAACTTAGGAGCTTCTTCTGTGTTCTACTATCGTGCTTTTAGTGTTTCCGCATACCGCAGCACGCGACATAGCTTTGCAGACAACAAATGTAACCGTCTCAGAGAGAAAAGCGGCCAATGTGAAGATCTGGCTTTAAGTCGATTCGATAAAAAATGACGAAAACGGACGGATTTCTCAGGTTTTTACTGCATATGAACACTTTTCACATTCTCCCGTGCAACTCGGCTGCTAGTCCTCCTTTCATGCAAAATCTTAAGGTCCTAGGTCATGTCCAAGCCACCAAAACCGGCTAAAAAGTAAATAATCGACAACTAAAACTTGAATTGTACAACTTCTTACTGGCTATTACTTCAACTTAGAAGCTTCTTCTGTGTTGTTCTATGGTGCTTTTAGTGTTTCCGCATACCGCAGCAGGCAAAATAGCTTTGCAGCCGATAAGTGTAACCGTTTCAGAGAGAAGAGCGATCTGGCTTTAAGTCGATTCGATATCAAATGACGAAAACGGACGGATTTCTCAGGTTTTTACTACATATGAACACTTTTCACATTCTCCCATGCAACGCGGCTGATAGTCCTCCTTCCATGCAAAATCTTAAGGTCCTAGGTCATGTCCAAGCCACCAAAGCCGGCTAAAAAGTGAATAATCGACAACTAAAACTTGAATTGTACTACGTCTTACTGGCTATTACTTCAACGTAGGAGCTTCTTCTGTGTTCTTCTATGGTGCTTTTAGTGTCTCCGCATACCGCAGCACGCGACATAGCTTTGCAGACGATAAATGTAACCGTTTCAGAGAGAAGAGCGGCCAATGTGACGATCTGGCTTTAAGTCGATTCGATAACAAATGACGAAAACGGACGGATTTCTCAGGTTTTTACTACATATGAACACTATTCACATTCTCCCGTGCAACGCGGCTGCAAGTCCTCCTTTCATGGAAAATCTTAAGGTCCTAGGTCATGTCCAAGCCACCAAAGAAGGCTAAAAAGTGAATAATCGACAACTAAAACTTCAATTGTACTACTTCTTACTGGCTATTACTTCAACTTAGAAGATTCTTCTGTGTTCTACTATGGTGCTTTTAGTGTTTCCGCATACCGCACCACGCGACATAGCTTTGCAGACGATAAATGTAACCGTCTCAGAGAGAAAAGCGGCCAATGTGACGATCTGGCTTTAAGTCGATTCGATAACAAATGACGAAAACGGACGGATTTCTCAGGTTTTTACTACGTATGAACACTCTTCACATTCTCCCGTGCAACGCGGCTACTAGTCCTCCTTTCATGCTAAATCGTAAGGTCCCAGGTCATGTCCAAGCCACCAAAGCCGGCTAAAAAGTGAATAATCGACAACTAAAACTTGAATTGTACTACTTCTTACTGGCTATTACTTCAACATAAAAGCTTCTTCTGTGTTCTACTATGGTGCTTTTAGTGTTTCCGCATACCGCAGCCCGCGACATAGCTTTGTAGACAATAAATGTACCATTTCAGAGAGAAAAGCGGCCAATGTGACGATCTGGCTTTAAGTCGATTCGATAACAAATGATGAAAACGGACGGATGTCTCAGGTTTGCACTACATATGAACACTTTTCACATTCTCCCGTGCAACGCGGCTGCTAGTCCTCCTTTCATGCAAAATCTTATGATCCTAGGTCATGTCATAGCCACCAAAGCCGGCTAAAAAGTGAACAATCGACAACTAAAACTTGAATTGTACTACTTCTTACTGGCTTTTACTTCAACTTAGAAGCTTCTTCTGTGTTCTACTATCGTGCTTTTAGTGTCTCCGCATACCGCAGCACGCGACATAGCTTTGCAGACGATAAATGTGACCGTCTCAGAGAGAAAAGCGGCCAATGTGACGATCTGGCTATAAGTCGATTCGATAACAAATGACGAAAACGGACAGATTTCTCAGGTTTTTACTACATATGAACACTTTTCAAATTCTCCCGTGCAACGTGGCTGCTAGTCCTCCTTTCATGCAAAATCTTAACGTTCCACCTCATGTCCAAGCCTCCAAAGCCGGCTAAAAAGTGAATAATCGATAACTAAAACTTGAATTGTACAACTTCTTACTGGCTATCACTTCAACTTAGAAGCTTCTTCTGTGTTCTACTATCGTGCTTTTAGTGTCTCCGCATACCGCAGCACGCGACATAGCTTTGCAGACGATAAATGTGACCATCTCAGAGAGAAAAGCGGCCAATGTGACGATCTGGTTTTAAGTCGATTCGATAAAAAATGACGAAAACGGACGGATTTCTCAGGTTTTTACTGCATATGAACACTTTTCACATTCTCCCGTGCAACTCGGCTGCTAGTCCTCCTTTCATGCAAAATCTTAAGGTCCTAGGTCGGGTCATAGCCACCAAAGCCGGCTAATAAGTGAACAATCGACAACTAAAACTTGAATTGTACTACTTCTTACTGGCTATTACTTCAACTTAGGAGCTTCTTCTGTGTTCTACTATCGTGCTTTTAGTATTTCCGCATACCGCAGCACGCGACATAGCTTTGCAGACAACAAATGTAACCGTCTCAGAGAGAAAAGCGGCCAATGTGAAGATCTGGCTTTAAGTCGATTCGATAAAAAATGACGAAAACGGACGGATTTCTCAGGTTTTTACTGCATATGAACACTTTTCACATTCTCCCGTGCAACTCGGCTGCTAGTCCTCCTTTCATGCAAAAACTTAAGGTCCTAGGTCATGTCCAAGCCACCAAAACCGGCTAAAAAGTAAATAATCGACAACTAAAACTTGAATTGTACAACTTCTTACTGGCTATTACTTCAACTTAGAAGCTTCTTCTGTGTTGTTCTATGGTGCTTTTAGTGTTTCCGCATACCGCAGCAGGCAAAATAGCTTTGCAGCCGATAAGTGTAACCGTTTCAGAGAGAAGAGCGATCTGGCTTTAAGTCGATTCGATATCAAATGACGAAAACGGACGGATTTCTCAGGTTTTTACTACATATGAACACTTTTCACATTCTCCCATGCAACGCGGCTGATAGTCCTCCTTCCATGCAAAATCTTAAGGTCCTAGGTCATGTCCAAGCCACCAAAGCCGGCTAAAAAGTGAATAATCGACAACTAAAACTTGAATTGTACTACGTCTTACTGGCTATTACTTCAACGTAGGAGCTTCTTCTGTGTTCTACTATGGTGCTTTTAGTGTCTCCGCATACCGCAGCACGCGACATAGCTTTGCAGACGATAAATGTAACCGTTTCAGAGAGAAGAACGGCCAATGTGACGATCTGGCTTTAAGTCGATTCGATAACAAATGACGAAAACGGACGGATTTCTCAGGTTTTTACTACATATGAACACTATTCACATTCTCCCGTGCAACGCGGCTGCAAGTCCTCCTTTCATGGAAAATCTTAAGGTCCTAGGTCATGTCCAAGCCACCAAAGAAGGCTAAAAAGTGAATAATCGACAACTAAAACTTCAATTGTACTACTTCTTACTGGCTATTACTTCAACATAGAAGCTTCTTCTGTGTTCTACTATGGTGCTTTTAGTGTTTCCGCATACCGCAGCCCGCGACATAGCTTTGTAGACAATAAATGTACCATTTCAGAGAGAAGAGCGGCCAATGTGACGATCTGGCTTTAAGTCGATTCGATAACAAATGATGAAAACGGACGGATGTCTCAGGTTTGCACTACATATGAACACTTTTCACATTCTCCCGTGCAACGCGGCTGCTAGTCCTCCTTTCATGCAAAATCTTATGATCCTAGGTCATGTCATAGCCACCAAAGCCGGCTAAAAAGTGAACAATCGACAACTAAAACTTGAATTGTACTACTTCTTACTGGCTTTTACTTCAACTTAGAAGCTTCTTCTGTGTTCTACTATCGTGCTTTTAGTGTCTCCGCATACCGCAGCACGCGACATAGTTTTGCAGACGATAAATGTAACCGTCTCAGAGAGAAAAGCGGCCAATGTGACGATCTGGCTATAAGTCGATTCGATAACAAATGACGAAAACGGACAGATTTCTCAGGTTTTTACTACATATGAACACTTTTCAAATTCTCCCGTGCAACGTGGCTGCTAGTCCTCCTTTCATGCAAAATCTTAACGTTCCACCTCATGTCCAAGCCTCCAAAGCCGGCTAAAAAGAGAATAATCGATAACTAAAACTTGAATTGTACAACGTCTTACTGGCTATCACTTCAACTTAGAAGCTTCTTCTGTGTTCTACTATGGTGCTTTTAGTGTCTCCGCATACCGCAGTTCGCGACATAGCTTTGCAGACGATTAATGTAACCGTCTCAGAGAGAAGAGCGGCCAATGTGACGATCTGGCTTTAAGGCGATTCGATAACAAATGACGAAAACGGACGGATTTCTCAGGTTTTTACTACATATGAACACTTTTCACATTCTCCCGTGCAACGCGGCTACTAGTCCTCCTTTCATGCAAAATCTTAAGGTCCTAGGTAATGTCCAAGCCACCAAAGCCGGCTATCAGATGAATAATCGATAACTAAAACTTGAATTGTACTACTTCTTACTGGCTATTGCATCAACTTAGAAGCTTCTTCTGTGTTCTACTATGGTGCTTTTATTGTTTCCGCATAACGAAGCACACGACATAGCTTTGCAGACGATAAATGTAACCGTCTTAGAGAGAAAAGCGGCCTATGTGACGATCTGGCTTTAAGTCGATTCGATAACAAATGACGAAAACGTACGGATTTCTCAGGTTTTTACTACCTATGAACACTTTTCACATTCTCCCATGCAACGCGGCTGCTAGTCCTCCTTTCATGCAAAATCTTAAGGTCCTAGGGCATGTTCAAGCCAACAAAGGCGGCTAAAAAGTGAATAATTGACAACTAAAACTGCAATTGTACTACTTCTTACTGGCTATTACTTCAACATAGAAGCTTCTTCTGTGTTCTACTATGGTGCTTTTAGTGTTTCCGCATACCGCAGCACGCGACATAGCTTTGTAGACGATAAATGTACCATTTCAGAGAGAAGAGCGGCCAATGTGACGATCTGGCTTTAAGTCGATTCGATAACAAATGATGAAAACGGCCGGATTTCTCAGGTTTGTACTACATATGAACACTTTTCACATTCTCCCGTGCAACGCGGCTGCTAGTCCTCCTTTCATGCAGGATCTTATGATCCTAGGTCATGTCATAGCCACCAAAGCCGGCTAAAAAGTGAACAATCGACAACTAAAACTTGAATTGTACTACTTCTTACTGGCGTTTACTTCAACTTAGAAGCTTCTTCTGTGTTCTACTATCGTGCTTTTAGTGTCTCCGCATACCGCAGCACGCGACATAGCTTTGCAGACGATAAATGTGACCGTCTCAGAGAGAAAAGCGGCCAATGTGACGTTCTGGCTATAAGTCGATTCGATAACAAATGACGAAAACGGACAGATTTCTCAGGTTTTTACTACATATGAACACTTTTCAAATTCTCCCGTGCAACGTGGCTCCTAGTCCTCCTTTCATGCAAAATCTTAACGTTCCACCTCATGTCCAAGCCTCCAAAGCCGGCTAAAAAGTGAATAATCGATAACTAAAACTTGAATTGTACTACTTCTTACTGGCTATCACTTCAACTTAGAAGCTTCTTCTGTGTTCTACTATGGTGCTTTTAGTGTCTCCGCATACCGCAGTTCGCGACATAGCTTTGCAGACGATTAATGTAACCGTCTCAGAGAGAAGAGCGGCCAATGTGACGATCTGGCTTTAAGGCGATTCGATAACAAATGACGAAAATGGACGGATTTCTCAGGTTTTTACTACATATGAACACATTTCACATTCTCCCGTGCAACGCGGCTGCTAGTCCTCCTTTCATGCAAAATCTTATGGTCCTAGGTAATGTCCAAGCCACCAAAGCCGGCTATCAGGTGAATAACCGATAACTAAAACTTGAATTGTACTACTTCTTACTGGCTATTGCATCAACTTAGAAGCTTCTTCTGTGTTCTACTATGGTGCTTTTAGTGTTTCCGCATAACGAAGCACACGACATAGCTTTGCAGACGATAAATGTAACCGTCTTAGAGAGAAAAGCGGCCTATGTGACGATCTGGCTTTAAGTCGATTCGATAACAAATAACGAAAACGTACGGATTTCTCAGGTTTTTACTACATATGAACACTTTTCACATTCTCCCATGCAACGCGGCTGCTAGTCCTCCTTTCATGCAAAATCTTAAGGTCCTAGGGCATGTTCAAGCCAACAAAGGCGGCTAAAAAGTGAATAATTGACAACTAAAACTTCAATTGTACTACTTCTTACTGGCTATTACTTCAACATAGAAGCTTCTTCTCTGTTCTACTATGGTGCTTTTAGTGTTTCCGCATACCGCAGCACGCGACATAGCTTTGTAGACGATAAATGTACCATTTCAGAGAGAAGAGCGGCCAATGTGACGATCTGGCTTTAAGTCGATTCGATAACAAATGATGAAAACGGCCGGATTTCTCAGGTTTGTACTACATATGAACACTTTTCACATTCTCCCGTGCAACGCGGCTGCTAGTCCTCCTTTCATGCAAGATCTTATGATCCTAGGTCATGTCATAGCCACCAAAGCCGGCTAAAAAGTGAACAATCGACAACTAAAACTTGAATTGTACTACTTCTTACTGGCGTTTACTTCAACTTAGAAGCTTCTTCTGTGTTCTACTATCGTGCTTTTAGTGTCTCCGCATACCGCAGCACGCGACATAGCTTTGCAGACGATAAATGTGACCGTCTCAGAGAGAAAAGCGGATAATGTGACGATCTGGCTATAAGTCGATTCAATAACTAATGACGAAAACGGACAGATTTCTCAGGTTTTTACTACATATGAACACTTTTCAAATTCTCCCGTGCAACGTGGCTGCTAGTCCTCCTTTCATGCAAAATCTTAACGTTCCACCACATGTCCAAGCCTCCAAAGCCGGCTAAAAAGTGAATAATCGATAACTAAAACTTGAATTGTACAACTTCTTACTGGCTATCACTTCAACTTAGAAGCTTCTTCTGTGTTCTACTATGGTGCTTTTAGTGTCTCCGCATACCGCAGTTCGCAACATAGCTTTGCAGACGATTAATGTAACCGTCTCAGAGAGAAGAGCGGCCAATGTGACGATCTGGCTTTAAGGCGATTCGATAACAAATGACGAAAATGGACGGATTTCTCAGGTTTTTACTACATATGAACACATTTCACATTCTCCCGTGCAACGCGGCTGCTAGTCCTCCTTTCATGCAAAATCTTAAGGTCCTAGGTAATGTCCAAGCCACCAAAGCCGGCTATCAGGTGAATAATCGATAACTAAAACTTGAATTGTACTACTTCTTACTGGCTATTGCATCAACTTAGAAGCTTCTTCTGTGTTCTACTATGGTGCTTTTAGTGTTTCCGCATAACGAAGCACACGACATAGCTTTGCAGACGATAAATGTAACCGTCTTAAAGAGAAAAGCGGCCTATGTGACGATCTGGCTTTAAGTCGAATCGATAACAAATGACGAAAACGTACGGATTTCTCAGGTTTTTACTACATATGAACACTTTTCACATTCTCCCATGCAACGCGGCTGCTAGTCCTCCTTTCATGCAAAATCTTAAGGTCCTAGGGCATGTTCAAGCCACAAAAGAAGGCTAAAAAGTGAATAATCGACAACTAAAACTTGAATTGTACTACTTCTTACTGGCTATTGCATCAACTTAGAAGCTTCTTCTGTGTTCTACTATGGTGCTTTTAGTGTTTCCGCATAACGAAGCACACGACATAGCTTTGCAGACGATAAATGTAACCGTCTTAGAGAGAAAAGCGGCCTATGTGACGATCTGGCTTTAAGTCGATTCGATAACAAATGATGAAAACGGCCGGATTTCTCAGGTTTTTACTACATATGAACACTTTTCACATTCTCCCATGCAACGCGGCTGCTAGTCCTCCTTTCATGCAAAATCTTAAGGTCCTAGGGCATGATCAAGCCAACAAAGGCGGCTAAAAAGTGAATAATTGACAACTAAAACTTCAATTGTACTACTTCTTACTGGCTATTACTTCAACATAGTAGCTTCTTCTGTGTTCTACTATGGTGCTTTTAGTGTTTCCGCATACCGCAGCACGCGACATAGCTTTGTAGACGATAAATGTACCATTTCAGAGAGAAGAGCGGCCAATGTGACGATCTGGCTTTAAGTCGATTCGATAACAAATGATGAAAACGGCCGGATTTCTCAGGTTTGTACTACATATGAACACTTTTCACATTCTCCCGTGCAACGCGGCTGCTAGTCCTCCTTTCATGCAAGATCTTATGATCCTAGGTCATGTCATAGCCACCAAAGCCGGCTAAAAAGTGAACAATCGATAACTAAAACTTGAATTGTACAACTTCTTACTGGCTATCACTTCAACTTAGAAGCTTCTTCTGTGTTCTACTATGGTGCTTTTAGTGTCTCCGCATACCGCAGTTCGCAACATAGCTTTGCATACGATTAATGTAACCGTCTCAGAGAGAAGAGCGGCCAATGTGACGATCTGGCTTTAAGGCGATTCGATAACAAATGACGAAAATGGACGGATTTCTCAGGTTTTTACTACATATGAACACATTTCACATTCTCCCGTGCAACGCGGCTGCTAGTCCTCCTTTCATGCAAAATCTTAAGGTCCTAGGTAATGTCCAAGCCACCAAAGCCGGCTATCAGGTGAATAATCGATAACTAAAACTTGAATTGTACTACTTCTTACTGGCTATTGCATCAACTTAGAAGCTTCTTCTGTGTTCTACTATGGTGCTTTTAGTGTTTCCGCATAACGAAGCACACGACATAGCTTTGCAGACGATAAATGTAACCGTCTTAGAGAGAAAAGCGGCCTATGTGACGATCTGGCTTTAAGTCGATTCGATAACAAATGACGAAAACGTACGGATTTCTCAGGTTTTTACTACATATGAACACTTTTCACATTCTCCCATGCAACGCGGCTGCTAGTCCTCCTTTCATGCAAAATCTTAAGGTCCTAGGGCATGTTCAAGCCAACAAAGGCGGCTAAAAAGTGAATAATTGACAACTAAAACTTCAATTGTACTACTTCTTACTGGCTATTACTTCAACATAGAAGCTTCTTCTGTGTTCTACTATGGTGCTTTTAGTGTTTCCGCATACCGCAGCACGCGACATAGCTTTGTAGACGATAAATGTACCATTTCAGAGAGAAGAGCGGCCAATGTGACGATCTGGCTTTAAGTCGATTCGATAACAAATGATGAAAACGGCCGGATTTCTCAGGTTTGTACTACATATGAACACTTTTCACATTCTCCCGTGCAACGCGGCTGCTAGTCCTCCTTTCATGCAAGATCTTATGATCCCAGGTCATGTCATAGCCACCAAAGCCGGCTAAAAAGTGAACAATCGACAACTAAAACTTGAATTGTACTACTTCTTACTGGCGTTTACTTCAACTTAGAAGCTTCTTCTGTGTTCTACTATCGTGCTTTTAGTGTCTCCGCATACCGCAGCACGCGACATAACTTTGCAGACGATAAATGTGACCATCTCAGAGAGAAAAGCGGCCAATGTGACGATCTGGTTTTAAGTCGATTCGATAAAAAATGACGAAAACGGACGGATTTCTCAGGTTTTTACTGCATATGAACACTTTTCACATTCTCCCGTGCAACTCGGCTGCTAGTCCTCCTTTCATGCAAAATCTTAAGGTCCTAGGTCATGTCCAAGCCACCAAAGCCGGCTAAAAAGTAAATAATCGACAACTAAAACTTGAATTGTACTACTTCTTACTGGCTATTACTTCAACTTAGAAGTTTCTTCTGTGTTGTTCTATGGTGCTTTTAGTGTTTCCGCATACCGCAGCACGCAAAATAGCTTTGCAGCCGATAAGTGTAACCGTTTCAGAGAGAAGAGCGATCTGGCTTTAAGTCGATTCGATATCAAATGACGAAAACGGACGGATTTCTCAGGTTTTTACTACATATGAACACTTTTCAAATTCTCCCGTGCAACGTGGCTGCTAGTCCTCCTTTCATGCAAAATCTTAACGTTCCACCTCATGTCCAAGCCTCCAAAGCCGGCTAAAAAGTGAATAATCGATAACTAAAACTTGAATTGTACAACTTCTTACTGGCTATCACTTCAACTTAGAAGCTTCTTCTGTGTTCTACTATGGTGCTTTTAGTGTCTCCGCATACCGCAGTTCGCGACATAGCTTTGCAGACGATTAATGTAACCGTCTCAGAGAGAAGAGCGGCCAATGTGACGATCTGGCTTTAAGGCGATTCGATAACAAATGACGAAAATGGACGGATTTCTCAGGTTTTTACTACATATGAACACATTTCACATTCTCCCGTGCAACGCGGCTGCTAGTCCTCCTTTCATGCAAAATCTTAAGGTCCTAGGTAATGTCCAAGCCACCAAAGCCGGCTATCAGGTGAATAATCGATAACTAAAACTTGAATTGTACTACTTCTTACTGGCTATTGCATCAACTTAGAAGCTTCTTCTGTGTTCTACTATGGTGCTTTTAGTGTTTCCGCATAACGAAGCACACGACATAGCTTTGCAGACGATAAATGTAACCGTCTTAGAGAGAAAAGCGGCCTATGTGACGATCTGGCTTTAAGTCGATTCGATAACAAATGACGAAAACGTACGGATTTCTCAGGTTTTTACTACATATGAACACTTTTCACATTCTCCCATGCAACGCGGCTGCTAGTCCTCCTTTCATGCAAAATCTTAAGGTCCTAGGGCATGTTCAAGCCAACAAAGGCGGCTAAAAAGTGAATAATTGACAACTAAAACTTCAATTGTACTACTTCTTACTGGCTATTACTTCAACATAGAAGCTTCTTCTGTGTTCTACTATGGTGCTTTTAGTGTTTCCGCATACCGCAGCACGCGACATAGCTTTGTAGACGATAAATGTACCATTTCAGAGAGAAGAGCGGCCAATGTGACGATCTGGCTTTAAGTCGATTCGATAACAAATGATGAAAACGGCCGGATTTCTCAGGTTTGTACTACATATGAACACTTTTCACATTCTCCCGTGCAACGCGGCTGCTAGTCCTCCTTTCATGCAAGATCTTATGATCCTAGGTCATAGCCACCAAAGCCGGCTAAAAAGTGAACAATCGACAACTAAAACTTGAATTGTACTACTTCTTACTGGCGATTACTTCAACTTAGAAGCTTCTTCTGTGTTCTACTATGGTGCTTTTAGTGTCTCCGCATACCGCAGCACGCGACATAGCTTTGCAGACGATAAATGTAACCGTCTCAGAGAGAAAAGCGGCCAATGTGACGATCTGGCTTTAAGTCGATTCGATAACAAATGACGAAAACGGACGGATTTCTCAGGTTTTTACTACATATGAACACTCTTCCCATTCTCCCGTGCAACGCGGCTGCTAGTCCTCCTTTAATGCTAAATCGTAAGGTCCTAGGTCATGTCCAAGCCACCAAAGCCGGCTAAAAAGTGAATAATCGACAACTAAAACTTCAATTGTACTACTTCTTACTGGCTATTACTTCAACATAGAAGCTTCTTCTGTGTTCTACTATGGTGCTTTTAGTGTTTCCGCATACCGCAGCACGCGACATAGCTTTGCAGACAACAAATGTAACCGTCTCAGAGAGAAAAGCGGCCAATGTGACGATCTGGCTTTAAGTCGATTCGATAACAAATCACGAAAACGGACAGATTTCTCAGGTTTTTACTACATATGAACACTTTTCACATTCTCCCGTGCAACGTGGCTGCTAGTCCTCCTTTCATGCAAAATCTTAAGGTTCCACCTCATGTCCAAGCCTCCAAAGCCGGATAAAAAGTGAATAATCGATAACTAAAACTTGAATTGTACAACTTCTTACTGGCTATCACTTCAACTTAGAAGCTTCTTCTGTGTTCTACTATGGTGCTTTTAGTGTCTCCGCATACTGCAGTTCGCGACATAGCTTTGCAGACGATTAATGTAACCGTCTCAGAGAGAAGAGCGGCCAATGTGACGATCTGGCTTTAAGGCGATTCGATGACAAATGACGAAAATGGACGGATTTCTCAGGTTTTTACTACATATGAACACAATTCACATTCTCCCGTGCAACGCGGTTGCTAGTCCTCCTCTCATGGAAAATCTTAAGGTCCTAGGTCATGTCATAGCCACCAAAGCCGGCTAATAAGTGAACAATCGACAACTAAAACTTCAATTGTACTACTTCATACTGGCTATTACTTCAACTTAGGAGCTTCTTCTGTGTTCTACTATCGTGCTTTTAGTGTCTCCGATTACCGAAGCACGCGACATAGCTTTGCAGACAACAAATGTAACCGTCTCAGAGAGAAAAGCGCCAATGTGACGATCTGGCTTTAAGTCGATTCGATAACAAATGACGAAAACGGGCGGATTTCTCAGGTTTTTACTACATATGAACACTCTTCACATTCTCCCGTGCAACGCGGCTGCTAGTCCTCCTTTCATGCAAAATCTTAAGGTCCTAGGT
The DNA here is from genome assembly GCF_023897955.1 of Schistocerca gregaria. NCBI lineage: Eukaryota > Metazoa > Arthropoda > Insecta > Orthoptera > Acrididae > Schistocerca > Schistocerca gregaria. Next base: position 696,023 of record NW_026061780.1, on the reverse strand, counting down.
CATGTCCAAGCCACCAAAGCCGGCTAAAGAGTGAATAATCGACAGCTAAAACTTGAATAGTACTACTTATTACTGGCTATTACTTCAACTTAGAAGCTTCATCTGTGTTCTACTATGGTGCCTTTAGTGTCTCCGCATACCGCAGCACGCGACATAGCTTTACAGACGATAAATGTAACCGTTTCAGAGAGAAAAGCGGCCAATGTGACGATCTGGCTTTAAGTCGATTCGATAACAAATGACGAAAACGGAAGGATTTATCAGGTTTGTACTACATATGAACACTTTTCACATTCTCCCGTGCAACGCGGCTGCTAGTCCTCCTTTCATGCAAAATCTTATGATCCTAGGTCATGTCATAGCCACCAAAGCCGGCTAAAAAGTGAACAATCGACAACTAAAACTTGAATTGTACTACTTCTTACTGGCTTTTACTTCAACTTAGAAGCTCCGTCAGTGTTCTACTATGGTGCTTTTAGTGTTTCCGCATACCGCAGCACGCGACATAGCTTTGCAGACAGTATATGTAACCTTCTCAGAGAGAAAAGCGGCCTATGTGACGATCTGGCTTTAAGTCGATTCGATAACAAAAGACGAAAACGGACGGATTTCTCAGGTTTTTACTACATATGAACACTTTTCACATTTTCCCGTGCAACGCGGCTGCTATTCCTCCTTTCATGCAAGATCTTAAGGTCCTAGGTCATGTCCAAGCCACCAAAGCCGGCTAAAAAGTGAATAATCGACAACTAAAACTTGAATTGTACTAATTCTTACTGGCTATTACTTCAACTTAGAAGCTTCTTCTGTGTTCTACTATGGTGCTTTTAGTGTCTCCGCACACCGCAGCACGCGACGTAGTTTTGCAGACGATAAATGTAACCGTCTCAGAGAGAAAAGCGGCCAATGTGACGATCTGGCTTTAAGTCGATTCGATAACAAATGACGAAAACGGACGCATTTCTCAGGTTTTTACTACATATGAACACATCTCACATTCTCCCGTGCAACGCGGCTGCTAGTCCTCCTTTCATGCAAAATCTTAAAGTCCTAGGTCATGTCCAAGCCACCAAAGCCGGCTAAAGAGTGAATAATCGACAACTAAAACTTGAATAGTACTACTTATTACTGGCTATTACTTCAACTTAGAAGCTTCTTCTGTGTTCTACTATGGTGCTTTTAGTGTCTCCGCATACCGCAGTTCGCGACATAGCTTTGCAGACGATAAATGTGACCGTCTCAGAGAGAAAAGCGGCCAATGTGACGATCTGGCTTTAAGTCGATTCGATAACAAATGACGAAAACGGATAGATTTCTTATGTTTTTACTACATATGAACACTTTTCACATTCTCCCGTGCAACGCGGCTGCTAGTCCTCCTTTGATGCAAAATCATAAGGTTCCACCTCATGTCCGAGCCACCAAAGCCGGCTAAAAAGTGAATAATCGACAACTAAAACTTGAATAGTACTACATCTTACTGGCAATTACTTCAACTTAGAAGCTTCTTCTGTGTTCTACTATGGTGCTTTTAGTGTCTCCGCATACCGCAGCACGCGACATAGCTTTGCAGGCGATAATTGTAACCGTCTCAGAGAGAAAAGCGGCCAATGTGACGATCTGGCTTTAAGTCGATTCGATAACAAATGACGAAGACGGACGGATTTCTCAGGTTTTTACTACATATGAACACTTTTCACATTCTCCCATGCAACGTGGCTGCTAGTCCTCAATTCATGCAAAATCTTAAGGTCCTAGGTCATGTCCAAGCCACCAAAGCCGGCTAAAAAGTGAATAATCGACAACCAAAACTTCAATTGTACTACTTCTTACTGGCTGTTACTTCAACATAAAAGCTTCTTCTGTGTTCTACTATGGTGCTTTTAGTGTTTCCGCATACCGCAGCACGCGACATAGCTTTGCAGGCGATAAATGTAACCGTTTCAGAGAGAAGAGCGGCCAATGTGACGATCTGGCTTTAAGTCGATTCGATAACAAATGACGAAAACGGACGGATTTCTCAGGTTTTTACTACATATGAACACTTTTCACATTCTCCCGTGCAACGCAGCTGCTAGTCTTCCTTTCATGCAAAATCTTAAGGTCCTAGGTCATGTCCAAGCCACCAAAGCCGGCTAAAGAGTGAATAATCGACAACTAAAACTTGAATTGTACTACTTCTTACTCGCTTTTACTTCAACTTAGAAGCTTCTTCTGTGTTCTACTATCGTGCTTTTAGTGTCTCCGCATACCGCAGCACGCGGCATAGCTTTGCAGACGATAAATGTAACCGTCTCAGAGAGAAGAGCGACCATGTGACGATCTGGCTTTAAGTCGATTCAATAACAAAGACGAAACCGGACGGATTTCTCAGGTTTTTACTACATATGAACACTTTTCACATTCTCCCGTGCAACGCGGCTGCTAGTCTTCTTTTCATGCAAAATCTTAATGTCCTAGGTCATGTCCAAGCCACCAAAGCCGGCTTAAAAGTTACTAATCAATAACTAAAACTTGAATTGTACTACTTCTTACTGGCTATTACTTCAACTTAGATGCATCTTCTGTGTACTTCTATGGTGCTTTTAGTGTCTCCGCATACCGCAGCACGCGACATAGCTTTGCAGACAATAAATGTAACCTTCTCAGAGTGAAAGGCGGCCAATGTAACGATCTGGCTTTGAGTCGATTCGATAACAAATGACGAAAACGGACGGATTTCTCAGGTTTTTACTACATATCAACACCTTTCATATTCTCCCATGCAACGTGGCTGCTAGTCCTCATTTCAGGCAAAATCATAAGGTCCTAGGTCATGTCCAAGCCACCAAAGCCGGCTAAAAAGTAAATAATCGGCAACCAAAACTTCAATTGTACTACTTCTTACTGGCTGTTACGTCAACATAGAAGCTTCTTCTGTGTTCGACTATGGTGCTTTTAGTGTTTCCGCATACCGCAGCACGCGACATAGCTTTGTAGACGATAAATGTAACCGTTTCAGAGAGAAGAGCGGCCAATGTGACGATCTGGCTTTAAGTCGATTCGATAACTAATGACGAAAACGGACGGATTTCTCAGGTTTTTACTACATATGAACACATTTCACATTCTCCCGTGCAACGCGGCTGAAACTACGCCTTTCATGCAAATTTTTAATGTCCTAGGTCATGTCCAAACCACCAAATCCGGCTAAAATGTGAATAATAGACAACTAAAACTTGAATTGTACTGCTTCTTACTGGCTATTACTTCAACTTAGAAGCTTCTTCTGTGTTCTACTATGGCGCTTTTAGTATCTCCGCATACCGCAGCACGTGACATAGCTTTGCAGACAGTATATGTAACCTTCTCAGAGAGAAAAGCGGCCAATGTGACGATCTGGCTTTAAGTCGATTCGATAACAAATGACGAAAACGGACGGATTTCTCAGGTTTTTACTACATATGAACACTTTTCACATTTTTCCGTGCAACGCGGCTGCTATTCCTCCTTTCATGCAAAATCTTAAGGTCCTAGGTCATGTCCAAGCCACCAAAGCCGGCTAAAAAGTGAATAATCGACAACTAAAACTTGAATTGTACTAATTCTTACTGGCTATTACTTCAACTTAGAAGCTTCTTCTGTGTTCTACTATGGTGCTTTTAGTGTCTCCGCACACCGCAGCACGCGACGTAGCTTTGCAGACGATAAATGTAACCGTCTCAGAGAGAAAAGCGGCCAATGTGACGATCTGGCTTTAAGTCGATTCGATAACAAATGACGAAAACGGACGGATTTCTCAGGTTTTTACTACATATGAACCTTTTTCACATTCTCCCATGCAACGCGGCTGCTAGTCCTCCTTTCATGCAAAATCTTAAGGTCCTAGGTCATGTCCAAGCCACCAAAGCCGGCTAAAATGTGAATAATCGACAACTAAAACTTGAATTGTACTATTTCTTACTGGCTATTACTTCAACTTAGAAGCTTCTTCTGTGTTCTACTATGGTGCTTTTAGTGTTTCGGCATACCGCAGCACGCGAAATAGCTTTGTAGAGGATAAATGTAACCGTTTCAGAGGGAAGAGCGGCCAATGTGACGATCTATCTTTAAGTCGATTCGATAACAAATGACGAAAACGGACGGATTTCTCAGGTTTTTACTACATATGAACACTTTTCACATTCTCCCGTGCAACGCGGCTGCTAGTCCTCCTTTCATGCCAAATCTTAAGGTCCTAGGTCATGTCCAAGCCACCAAAGCCGGCTAAAGAGTGAATAAATGACAACTAAAACTTGAATAGTACTACTTATTACTGGCTATTACTTCAACTTAGAAGCTTCTTCTGTGTTCTACTATGGTGCTTTTAGTGTCTCCGCATACCGCAGCACGCGACATAGCTTTGCAGACAACAAATGTAACCGTCTCAGAGAGAAAAGGGGGCCAATGTGAGGATCTCACTTTAAGTCGATTCGATTACAAATGACGAAAACGGGCGGATATCTCAGGTTTTTACTACATATGAACACTCTTCACATTCTCCCGTGCAACGCGGCTGCTAGTCCTCCTTTCATGCAAAATCTTAAGGTCCTAGGTCATGTCCAAGCCACCAAAGCCGGCTAAAGAGTGAATAATCGACAACTAAAACTTGAATTGTACTACTTCTTACTGGCTATTACTTCAACTTAGAAGCTTCATCTGTGTTCTACTATGGTGCCTTTAGTGTCTCCGCATACCGCAGCACGCGACATAGCTTTGCAGACGATAAATGTAACCGTTTCAGAGAGAAAAGCGGCCAATGTGACGATCTGGCTTTAAGTCGATTCGATAACAAATGACGAAAACGGACGGATTTCTCAGGTTGTTACTACATATGAACACTTTTCACATTCTCCCATGCAACGCGGCTGCTAGTCCTCCTTTCATGCAAAATCTTAAGGTCCTAGGGCATGTTCAAGCCAACAAAGGCGGCTAAAAAGTGAATAATTGACAACTCAAAACTTCAATTGTACTACTTCTTACTGGCTATTACTTCAACTTAGAAGCTTCTTCTGTGTTCTCCTATGGTGCTTTTAGTGTTTCCGCATACCGCAGCACGCGACATAGTTTTGTAGACGATAAATGTACCATTTCAGAGAGAAGAGCGGCCAATGTGACGATCTGGCTTTAAGTCGATTCGATAACAAATGATGAAAACGGACGGATTTCTCAGGTTTATACTACATATGAACACTTTTCACATTCTCCCGTGCAACGCGGCTGCTAGTCCTCATTTCATGCAAAATCTTATGATCCTAGGTCATGTCATAGCAACCAAAGCCGTCTAAAAAGTGAACAATCGACAACTAAAACTTGAATTGTACTACTTCTTACTGGCTTTTACTTCAACTTAGAAGCTTCTTCTGTGTTCTACTATCGTGCTTTTAGTGTCTCCGCATACCGCAGCACGCGACATAGCTTTGCAGACGATAAATGTGACCGTCTCAGAGAGAAAAGCGGCCAATGTGACGATCTGGCTTTAAGTAGATTCGATAACAAATGACGAAAACGGACGGATTTCTCAGGTTTTTACTACATATGAACACTTTTCACATTCTCCCGTGCAACGCGGCTGCTAGTCCTCCTTTCATGCAAAATCTTAAGGTTCCACCTGATGTCCAAGCCACCAAAGCCGGCTAAAAAGTGAATAATCAATAACTAAAACTTGAATTGTACTACTTCTTACTGACTATTACTTCAACTTCGAAGCTTCTTCTGTGTTCTACTATGGTGATTTAGTGTCTCCGCATACCGCAGCACGCGACATAGCGTTAAAGACGATAAATGTAACCGTCTCAGAGAGAAAAGCGGCCAATGTGACGATCTTTCTTTAAGTCGATTCGATAACAATTGATGAAAATGGACGCATTTCTCAGGTTTTTACCACATATGAACACTTTTCACATTTTCCCGTGCAACGCGGCTGCCAGTCCTCCTTTCATGCATAATCTTAACGTCCTAGGTGATGTCCAAGCCACCAAAGCCGGCTAAAAAGTGAATAATCGACAACTAAAACTTGAATTGTACTACTTCTTACTGGCTATTACTTCAACTTAGAAGCATCTTCTGTGTTCTTCTATGGTGCTTTTAGTGTCTCCGCATACCGCAGCACGTGACATAGCTTTGCAGACGATAAATGTGACCGTCTCAGAGAGAAAAGCGGCCAATGTGACGATCTGCCTTTAAGTCGATTCGATAACAAATGACGAAAACGGACAGATTTCTTATGTTTTTACTACATATGAACACTTTTCACATTCTCCGGTGCAACGCGGCTGCTAGTCCTCCTTTGATGCAAAATCTTAAGGTTCCACCTCATGTCCAAGCCACCAAAGCCGGCTAAAAAGTAAATAATCGACAACTAAAACTTGAATAGTACTACTTCTTACTGGCTATTACTTCAACTTAGAACCTTCTTCTGTGTTCTACTATGGTGCTTTTAGTGTCTCCGCATACCGCAGCACGCGACATAGCTTTGCAGGCGATAAATGTAACCGTCTCAGAGAGAATAGCGGCCTATGTGACGATCTGGCTTTAAGTCTATTCGATAACAAATGACGAAAACGGACGGATTTCTCAGGTTTCTACTACATATGAACACTTTTCACATTCTCACATGCAACGTGGCTGCTAGTCCTCCTTTCATGCAAAATCTTAAGGTCCTAGGTCATGTCCAAGCCACCAAAGCCGGCTAAAAAGTGAATAATCGACATCCAAAACTTCATTTGTACTACTTCTTACTGGCTGTTACTTCAACATAAAAGCTTCTTCTGTGTTCTACTATGGTGCTTTTAGTGTTTCCGCATACCGCAGCACGCGACATAGCTTTGTAGACGATAAATGTAACCGTTTCAGAAAGAAGAGCGGCCAATGTGACGATCTGGCTTTAAGTCGATTCGATAACAAATGACGAAAACGGACGGATTTCTCAGGTTTTTACTACATATGATCCCTTTTCACATTCTGCCGTGCAAAGCGGTTGCTAGTCCTCCTTTCATGCAAAATCTTAAGGTCCTAGGTCATGTCCAAGCCACCAAAGCCAGATAAAAAGTGAATAATCGACAACTAAAACTTGAATTGTACTACTTCTTACTGGCTATTACTTCAACTTAGAAGCTTCTTCTGTGTTCTACTATGGTGCTTTTAGTGTCTCCGCACACCGCAGCACGCGACATAGCTTTGCAGACGATAAATGTAACCTTCTCAGACAGAAAAGCGGCCAATGTATCGATCTGGCTTTATGTCGATTCGATAACAAATGACGAAAACGGACGGATTTCTCAGGTTATTACTACATATGAACCCTTTTCACATTCTCCCATGCAACGCGGCTGTTAGACCTCCTTTCATGCAAAATCTTAAGGTCCTAGGTCATGTCCAAGCCACCAAAGCCGGCTAAAAAGTGAATAATCGACAACTAAAACATGAATTTTACTACTTCTTACTGGCTATTACTTCAACTTAGAAGCATCTTCTGTGATCTTCTATGGTGCTTTTAGTGTCTCCGCATACCGCAGCACGCGACATAGCTTTGCAGACAATAAATGTAACCTTCTCAGAGTGAAAGGCGGCCAATGTGACGATCTGGCTTTGAGTCGATTCGATAACAAATCACGAAAACGGACGGATTTCTCAGGTTTTTACTACATATGAACACATTTCACATTCTCCCGTGCAACGCGGCTGAAACTACTCCTTTCATGCAAATTCTTAATGTCCTAGGTCAAGTCCAAACCACCAAATCCGGCTAAAATGTGAATAATAGACAACTAAAACTTGAATTGTACTGCTTCTTACTGGCTATTACTTCAACTTAGAAGCTTCTTCTGTGTTCTACTATGGCGCTTTTAGTGTCTCCGCATACCGCAGCACGCGACATAGCTTTGCAGACAGTATATGTAACCTTCTCAGAGAGAAAAGCGGCCAATGTGACGATCTGGCATTAAGTCGATTCGATATCAAATGACGAAAACGGACGGATTTCTCAGGTTTTTACTACATATAAACACATTTCACATTTTCCCGTGCAACGCGGTTGCTATTCCTCCTTTCATGCAAAATCTTAAGTTCCTAGGTCATGTCCAAGCCACCAAAGCCGGCTAAAAAGTGAATAATCGACAACTAAAACTTGAATTGTACTAATTCTTACTGGCTATTACTTCAACTTAGAAGCTTCTTCTGTGTTCTACTATGGTGCTTTTAGTGTCTCCGCACACCGCAGCACGCGACGTAGCTTTGCAGACGATAAATGTAACCGTCTCAGAGAGAAAATCGGACAATGTGACGATCTGGCTTTAAGTCGATTCGATAACAAATGACGAAAACGGACGGATTTCTCAGGTTTTTACTACATATGAACACTTTTCACATTCTCCCATGCAACGCGGCTGCTAGTCCTCCTTTCATGCAAAATCGTAAGGTCCTAGGTCATGTCCAAGCCACCAAAGCCGGCTAAAACGTGATAATCGACAACTAAAACTTGAATTGTACTATTTCTTACTGGCTATTACTTCAACTTAGAAGCTTCTTCTATGTTCTACTATGGTGCTTTTAGTGTTTCGGCATACCGCAGCACGCGACATAGCTTTGTAGACGATAAATGTAACCGTTTCAGAGAGAAGAGCGGCCAATGTGACGATCTATCTTTGTCGATTCGATAACAAATGACGAAAACCTACGGATTTCTCAGGTTTTTACTACATATGAACACTTTTCACATTCTCCCGTGCAGCGCGGCTGCTAGTCCTCCTTTCATGCAAAATCTTAAGGTCCTAGGTCATGTCCAAGCCACCAAAGCCGGCTAAAGAGTGAATAATCGACAACTAAAACTTGAAGTGAACTACTTCTTACTGGCTTTTACTTCAACTTAGAAGCATCTTCTGTGTTCTACTATCGTGCTTTTAGTGTCTCCGGATACCGCAGCACGCGACATACCTTTGCAGACGATAAATGTAACCGTCTCAGAGAGAAGAGCGACCAATGTGACGATCTGGCTTTAAGTCGATTCAATAACAAAGACGAAACCGGACGGATTTCTCAGGTTTTTACTACATATGAACACTTTTCACATTCTCCCAAGCAACGCGGCTTCTAGTCTTCCTTTCATGCAAAATCTTAAGGACCTAGGTCATGTCCAAGCCACCAAAGCCGGCTAAAAAATGAATAATCAATACCTAAAACTTAAATTGTACTACTTCTTACTGGCTATTGCTTCGACTTAGAAGCATGTTCTGTGTTCTACTATGGTGCTCTTATTGTCTCCGCATACCGCAGCACGCGACATAGCGTTAAAGACGATAAATGTAACCGTCTCAGAGAGAAAAGCGGCCAATGTGACGATCTGGCTTTAAGTCGATTCGATAACAAATGACGAAAACGGACGCATTTATCAGGTTTTTACCACATATGAACACTATTCACATCCTCCCGTGCAACGCGGCTGCCAGTCCTCCTTTCATGCATAATCTTAACGTCCTATGTGCTGTCCAAGCCACCAAAGCCGGCTAAAAAGTGAATAGTCGACAACTAATACTTGAATTTTACTACTTCTTACTGGCTATTACTTCAACTTAGAAGCATCTTCTGTGTTCTTCTATGGTCCTTTTAGTGTCTCCGCATACCGGAGCACGCGACATAGCTTTGCAGACAATAAATGTAACCTTCTCAGAGAGAATGGCGGCCAATGTGACGATCTGGCTTTAAGTCGATTCGATAACAAATGACGAAAACGGACGGATTTCTCAGGTTTTTACTACATATGAACACTTTTCACATTCTCCCATGCAACGCGACTGCTAGTCCTCCTTTCATGCAAAATCTTAAGGTCCTAGGTCATGTCCAAGCCACCAAAGCCGGCTAAAAAGTGATTTATCGACAACTAAAACTTGAATTTTACTATTTCTTACTGGCTATTACTTCAACTTAGAAGCTTCTTCTGTGTTCTAATATGGTACTTTTAGTGTCTCCGCATACCGCAGCACGCGACATAGCTTTGCAGACGATAAATGTGACCGTCTCAGAGAGAAAAGCGGCCAATGTGACGATCTGGCTTTAAGTCGATTCGATAACAAATGACGAAAACGGACAGATTACTTAGGTTTTTACTACATATGAACACTTTTCACATTCTCCCGTGCAACGCGGCTGCTAGTTCTCCTTTGATGCAACATCTTAAGGTTCCACCTCATGTCCAAGCCACCAAAGCCGGCTAAAATGTGAATAATAGACAACTAAAACTTGAATTGTACTACTTCTTACTGGCTATTACTTCAACTTAGAAGCTTCTTCTGTGTTCTACTATGGTGCTCTTAGTGTTTCGGCATACCGCAGCACCCGACATAGCTTTGCAGACGATTAGTGTAACCGTTTCAGAGAGAAGAGCGGCCAATGTGACGATCTGGCCTTAAGTCGATTCGATAACAAATGACGAAAACTGACGGATTTCTCAGGTTTTTACTACATATGAACACTTTTCACATTCTCCCGTGCAACGCGGCTGCTAGTTCTCCTTTCATGCTAAATCTTAACGTTCTAGGTGATGTCCAAGCCACCAAAGCCGGCTAAAAAGTGAATAATCGACAACTAAAACTTGAATTGTACTACTTCTTACTGGCTATTGCTTCAACTTAGAAGCTTCTTCAGTGTTCTACTATGGTGCTTTTAGTGTCTCCGCATACCGCAGCACGCGACATAGCTTTGCAGACGATAAATGTAACCGTCTCAGAGAGAAAAGCGGCCAATGTGACGATCTGGCTTTAAGTCGATTCGATAACAAATCACGAAAACGGACGGATTTCTCAGGTTTTTACTACATATGAACACTTTTCACATTCTCCCGTGCAACGCGGCTGTTAGTCCTCCTTTCATGCAAAATCTTATGGTCCTAGGTCATGTCCCAGCCACTAAAGCCGGCTAAAAAGTGAATAATCGACAAATAAAACTTCAATTGTACTACTTCTAACTGGCTATTACTTCAACATAGAAGCTTCTTCTGTGTTCTACTATGGTGCTTTTAGTTTTTCCGCATACCGCAGCACGCGACATAGCTTTGCAGACGATAAATGTAACCGTTTCAGAGAGTAGAGCGGCCAATGTGACGATCTGGCTTTAATTCGATTCGATAACAAATGACGAAAACGGACGGATTTCTCAGGTTTTTACTACATATTTACACTTTTCACATTCTCACGTGCAACGCGGCTGCTAGTCCTCCTTTCATGCAAAATCTTAAGGTGCTAGGTCATGTCCAAGCCACCAAAGCCGGCTAAAATGTGAATAATCGACAACTAAAACTTGAATTGTACTATTTCTTACTGGCTATTACTTCAACTTAGAAGCTTCTTCTGTGTTCTACTATGGTGCTTTTAGTGTATCGGCATACCGCAGAACGCGACATAGCTTTGCAGACGATAAGTGCAACCGTTTCAGAGAGAAGAGCGGCCAATGTGACGATCTGGCTTTAAGTCGATTCGATAACAAATGACGAAAACGGACGGATTTCTCAGGTTTTTACTACATATGAACACTTTTCACATTCTCCCGTGCAACGCGGCTGCTAGTCTTCCTTTCATGCAAAATCTTATGGTCCTAGGTCATGTCATAGCCACCAAAGCCGGCTAAAAATTGAATAATCGACAACTAAAACATGAATTGTACTACTTCTTTTTGGCTATTACTTCAACATAGGTGCTTCTTCTGTGTTCTACTGTAGTGTTTTTAGTGTTTCCGCATAACGCAGCACGCGACATAGCTTTGTAGACGATAAATGTAACCGTTTCAGAGAGAAGAGGGTCCAATGTGACGATCTGGCTTTAAGTCGATTCGATAACAAATGACGAAAACGGACGGATTTCTCAGGTTATTACTACATATGAACCCTTTTCACATTCTCCCATGCAACGCGGCTGTTAGACCTCCTTTCATGCAAAATCTTAAGGTCCTAGGTCATGTCCAAGCCACCAAAGTCGGCTAAAAAGTGAATAATCGACAACTAAAACATGAATTTTACTACTTCTTACTGGCTATTACTTCAACTTCGAAGCTTCTTCTGTGTTCTACTATGGTGATTTAGTGTCTCCGCATACCGCAGCACGCGACATAGCGTTAAAGGCGATAAATGTAACCGTCTCAGAGAGAAAAGCGGCCAATGTGACGATCTTTCTTTAAGTCGATTCGATAACAATTGATGAAAATGGACGCATTTCTCAGGTTTTTACCACATATGAACACTTTTCACATTTTCCCGTGCAACGCGGCTGCCAGTCCTCCTTTCATGCATAATCTTAACGTCCTAGGTGATGTCCAAGCCACCAAAGCCGGCTAAAAAGTGAATAATCGACAACTAAAACTTGAATTGTACTACTTCTTACTGGCTATTACTTCAACTTAGAAGCATCTTCTGTGTTCTTCTATGGTGCTTTTAGTGTCTCCGCATACCGCAGCACGTGACATAGCTTTGCAGACGATAAATGTGACCGTCTCAGAGAGAAAAGCGGCCAATGTGACGATCTGCCTTTAAGTCGATTCGATAACAAATGACGAAAACGGACAGATTTCTTATGTTTTTACTACATATGAACACTTTTCACATTCTCCGGTGCAACGCGGCTGCTAGTCCTCCTTTGATGCAAAATCTTAAGGTTCCACCTCATGTCCAAGCCACCAAAGCCGGCTAAAAAGTAAATAATCGACAACTAAAACTTGAATAGTACTACTTCTTACTGGCTATTACTTCAACTTAGAACCTTCTTCTGTGTTCTACTATGGTGCTTTTAGTGTCTCCGCATACCGCAGCACGCGACATAGCTTTGCAGGCGATAAATGTAACCGTCTCAGAGAGAATAGCGGCCAATGTGACGATCTGGCTTTAAGTCGATTCGATAACAAATGACGAAAACGGACGGATTTCTCAGGTTTCTACTACATATGAACACTTTTCACATTCTCACATGCAACGTGGCTGCTAGTCCTCCTTTCATGCAAAATCTTAAGGTCCTAGGTCATGTCCAAGCCACCAAAGCCGGCTAAAAAGTGAATAATCGACATCCAAAACTTCATTTGTACTACTTCTTACTGGCTGTTACTTCAACATAAAAGCTTCTTCTGTGTTCTACTATGGTGCTTTTAGTGTTTCCGCATACCGCAGCACGCGACATAGCTTTGTAGACGATAAATGTAACCGTTTCAGAAAGAAGAGCGGCCAATGTGACGATCTGGCTTTAAGTCGATTCGATAACAAATGACGAAAACGGACGGATTTCTCAGGTTTTTACTACATATGATCCCTTTTCACATTCTGCCGTGCAAAGCGGTTGCTAGTCCTCCTTTCATGCAAAATCTTAAGGTCCTAGGTCATGTCCAAGCCACCAAAGCCAGATAAAAAGTGAATAATCGACAACTAAAACTTGAATTGTACTACTTCTTACTGGCTATTACTTCAACTTAGAAGCTTCTTCTGTGTTCTACTATGGTGCTTTTAGTGTCTCCGCACACCGCAGCACGCGACATAGCTTTGCAGACAATAAATGTAACCTTCTCAGAGTGAAAGGCGGCCAATGTGACGATCTGGCTTTGAGTCGATTCGATAACAAATCACGAAAACGGACGGATTTCTCAGGTTTTTACTACATATGAACACATTTCACATTCTCCCGTGCAACGCGGCTGAAACTACTCCTTTCATGCAAATTCTTAATGTCCTAGGTCAAGTCCAAACCACCAAATCCGGCTAAAATGTGAATAATAGACAACTAAAACTTGAATTGTACTGCTTCTTACTGGCTATTACTTCAACTTAGAAGCTTCTTCTGTGTTCTACTATGGCGCTTTTAGTGTCTCCGCATACCGCAGCACGCGACATAGCTTTGCAGACAGTATATGTAACCTTCTCAGAGAGAAAAGCGGCCAATGTGACGATCTGGCATTAAGTCGATTCGATATCAAATGACGAAAACGGACAGATTTCTCAGGTTTTTACTACATATAAACACATTTCACATTTTCCCGTGCAACGCGGTTGCTATTCCTCCTTTCATGCAAAATCTTAAGTTCCTAGGTCATGTCCAAGCCACCAAAGCCGGCTAAAAAGTGAATAATCGACAACTAAAACTTGAATTGTACTAATTCTTACTGGCTATTACTTCAACTTAGAAGCTTCTTCTGTGTTCTACTATGGTGCTTTTAGTGTCTCCGCACACCGCAGCACGCGACGTAGCTTTGCAGACGATAAATGTAACCGTCTCAGAGAGAAAATCGGACAATGTGACGATCTGGCTTTAAGTCGATTCGATAACAAATGACGAAAACGGACGGATTTCTCAGGTTTTTACTACATATAAACACTTTTCACATTCTCCCATGCAACGCGGCTGCTAGTCCTCCTTTCATGCAAAATCGTAAGGTCCTAGGTCATGTCCAAGCCACCAAAGCCGGCTAAAACGTGATAATCGACAACTAAAACTTGAATTGTACTATTTCTTACTGGCTATTACTTCAACTTAGAAGCTTCTTCTATGTTCTACTATGGTGCTTTTAGTGTTTCGGCATACCGCAGCACGCGATATAGCTTTGTAGACGATAAATGTAACCGTTTCAGAGAGAAGAGCGGCCAATGTGACGATCTATCTTTGTCGATTCGATAACAAATGACGAAAACCTACGGATTTCTCAGGTTTTTACTACATATGAACACTTTTCACATTCTCCCGTGCAGCGCGGCTGCTAGTCCTCCTTTCATGCAAAATCTTAAGGTCCTAGGTCATGTCCAAGCCACCAAAGCCGGCTAAAGAGTGAATAATCGACAACTAAAACTTGAAGTGAACTACTTCTTACTGGCTTTTACTTCAACTTAGAAGCATCTTCTGTGTTCTACTATCGTGCTTTTAGTGTCTCCGGATACCGCAGCACGCGACATAGCTTTGCGGACGATAAATGTAACCGTCTCAGAGAGAAGAGCGACCAATGTGACGATCTGGCTTTAAGTCGATTCAATAACAAAGACGAAACCGGACGGATTTCTCAGGTTTTTACTACATATGAACACTTTTCACATTCTCCCAAGCAACGCGGCTTCTAGTCTTCCTTTCATGCAAAATCTTAAGGACCTAGGTCATGTCCAAGCCACCAAAGCCGGCTAAAAAATGAATAATCAATACCTAAAACTTAAATTGTACTACTTCTTACTGGCTATTGCTTCGACTTAGAAGCATGTTCTGTGTTCTACTATGGTGCTCTTATTGTCTCCGCATACCGCAGCACGCGACATAGCGTTAAAGACGATAAATGTAACCGTCTCAGAGAGAAAAGCGGCCAATGTGACGATCTGGCTTTAAGTCGATTCGATAACAAATGACGAAAACGGACGCATTTATCAGGTTTTTACCACATATGAACACTATTCACATCCTCCCGTGCAACGCGGCTGCCAGTCCTCCTTTCATGCATAATCTTAACGTCCTATGTGCTGTCCAAGCCACCAAAGCCGGCTAAAAAGTGAATAGTCGACAACTAATACTTGAATTTTACTACTTCTTACTGGCTATTACTTCAACTTAGAAGCATCTTCTGTGTTCTTCTATGGTGCTTTTAGTGTCTCCGCATACCGGAGCACGCGACATAGCTTTGCAGACAATAAATGTAACCTTCTCAGAGAGAATGGCGGCCAATGTGACGATCTGGCTTTAAGTCGATTCGATAACAAATGACGAAAACGGACGGATTTCTCAGGTTTTTACTACATATGAACACTTTTCACATTCTCCCATGCAACGCGACTGCTAGTCCTCCTTTCATGCAAAATCTTAAGGTCCTAGGTCATGTCCAAGCCACCAAAGCCAGATAAAAAGTGAATAATCGACAACTAAAACTTGAATTGTACTACTTCTTACTGGCTATTACTTCAACTTAGAAGCTTCTTCTGTGTTCTACTATGGTGCTTTTAGTGTCTCCGCACACCGCAGCACGCGACATAGCTTTGCAGACGATAAATGTAACCTTCTCAGACAGAAAAGCGGCCAATGTGTCGATCTGGCTTTATGTCGATTCGATAACAAATGACGAAAACGGACGGATTTCTCAGGTTATTACTACATATGAACCCTTTTCACATTCTCCCATGCAACGCGGCTGTTAGACCTCCTTTCATGCAAAATCTTAAGGTCCTAGGTCATGTCCAAGCCACCAAAGCCGGCTAAAAAGTGAATAATCGACAACTAAAACATGAATTTTACTACTTCTTACTGGCTATTACTTCAACTTAGAAGCATCTTCTGTGATCTTCTATGGTGCTTTTAGTGTCTCCGCATACCGCAGCACGCGACATAGCTTTGCAGACAATAAATGTAACCTTCTCAGAGTGAAAGGCGGCCAATGTGACGATCTGGCTTTGAGTCGATTCGATAACAAATCACGAAAACGGACGGATTTCTCAGGTTTTTACTACATATGAACACATTTCACATTCTCCCGTGCAACGCGGCTGAAACTACTCCTTTCATGCAAATTCTTAATGTCCTAGGTCAAGTCCAAACCACCAAATCCGGCTAAAATGTGAATAATAGACAACTAAAACTTGAATTGTACTGCTTCTTACTGGCTATTACTTCAACTTAGAAGCTTCTTCTGTGTTCTACTATGGCGCTTTTAGTGTCTCCGCATACCGCAGCACGCGACATAGCTTTGCAGACAGTATATGTAACCTTCTCAGAGAGAAAAGCGGCCAATGTGACGATCTGGCATTAAGTCGATTCGATATCAAATGACGAAAACGGACGGATTTCTCAGGTTTTTACTACATATAAACACATTTCACATTTTCCCGTGCAACGCGGTTGCTATTCCTCCTTTCATGCAAAATCTTAAGTTCCTAGGTCATGTCCAAGCCACCAAAGCCGGCTAAAAAGTGAATAATCGACAACTAAAACTTGAATTGTACTAATTCTTACTGGCTATTACTTCAACTTAGAAGCTTCTTCTGTGTTCTACTATGGTGCTTTTAGTGTCTCCGCACACCGCAGCACGCGACGTAGCTTTGCAGACGATAAATGTAACCGTCTCAGAGAGAAAATCGGACAATGTGACGATCTGGCTTTAAGTCGATTCGATAACAAATGACGAAAACGGACGGATTTCTCAGGTTTTTACTACATATGAACACTTTTCACATTCTCCCATGCAACGCGGCTGCTAGTCCTCCTTTCATGCAAAATCGTAAGGTCCTAGGTCATGTCCAAGCCACCAAAGCCGGCTAAAACGTGATAATCGACAACTAAAACTTGAATTGTACTATTTCTTACTGGCTATTACTTCAACTTAGAAGCTTCTTCTATGTTCTACTATGGTGCTTTTAGTGTTTCGGCATACCGCAGCACGCGACATAGCTTTGTAGACGATAAATGTAACCGTTTCAGAGAGAAGAGCGGCCAATGTGACGATCTATCTTTGTCGATTCGATAACAAATGACGAAAACCTACGGATTTCTCAGGTTTTTACTACATATGAACACTTTTCACATTCTCCCAAGCAACGCGGCTTCTAGTCTTCCTTTCATGCAAAATCTTAAGGACCTAGGTCATGTCCAAGCCACCAAAGCCGGCTAAAAAATGAATAATCAATACCTAAAACTTAAATTGTACTACTTCTTACTGGCTATTGCTTCGACTTAGAAGCATGTTCTGTGTTCTACTATGGTGCTCTTATTGTCTCCGCATACCGCAGCACGCGACATAGCGTTAAAGACGATAAATGTAACCGTCTCAGAGAGAAAAGCGGCCAATGTGACGATCTGGCTTTAAGTCGATTCGATAACAAATGACGAAAACGGACGCATTTATCAGGTTTTTACCACATATGAACACTATTCACATCCTCCCGTGCAACGCGGCTGCCAGTCCTCCTTTCATGCATAATCTTAACGTCCTATGTGCTGTCCAAGCCACCAAAGCCGGCTAAAAAGTGAATAGTCGACAACTAATACTTGAATTTTACTACTTCTTACTGGCTATTACTTCAACTTAGAAGCATCTTCTGTGTTCTTCTATGGTGCTTTTAGTGTCTCCGCATACCGGAGCACGCGACATAGCTTTGCAGACAATAAATGTAACCTTCTCAGAGAGAATGGCGGCCAATGTGACGATCTGGCTTTAAGTCGATTCGATAACAAATGACGAAAACGGACGGATTTCTCAGGTTTTTACTACATATGAACACTTTTCACATTCTCCCATGCAACGCGACTGCTAGTCCTCCTTTCATGCAAAATCTTAAGGTCCTAGGTCATGTCCAAGCCACCAAAGCCGGCTAAAAAGTGATTTATCGACAACTAAAACTTGAATTTTACTATTTCTTACTGGCTATTACTTCAACTTAGAAGCTTCTTCTGTGTTCTAATATGGTACTTTTAGTGTCTCCGCATACCGCAGCACGCGACATAGCTTTGCAGACGATAAATGTGACCGTCTCAGAGAGAAAAGCGGCCAATGTGACGATCTGGCTTTAAGTCGATTCGATAACAAATGACGAAAACGGACGGATTTCTCAGGTTTTTACTACATATGAACACTTTTCACATTCTCACGTGCAACGCGGCTGCTAGTCCTCCTTTCATGCAAAATCTTAAGGTGCTAGGTCATGTCCAAGCCACCAAAGCCGGCTAAAATGTGAATAATCGACAACTAAAACTTGAATTGTACTATTTCTTACTGGCTATTACTTCAACTTAGAAGCTTCTTCTGTGTTCTACTATGGTGCTTTTAGTGTATCGGCATACCGCAGAACGCGACATAGCTTTGCAGACGATAAGTGCAACCGTTTCAGAGAGAAGAGCGGCCAATGTGACGATCTGGCTTTAAGTCGATTCGATAACAAATGACGAAAACGGACGGATTTCTCAGGTTTTTACTACATATGAACACTTTTCACATTCTCCCGTGCAACGCGGCTGCTAGTCTTCCTTTCATGCAAAATCTTAAGGTTCCACCGCATGTCCAAGCCACCAAAGCCGGCTAAAAAGTAAATAATCGACAACTAAAACTTGAATTGTACTACTTCTTACTGGCTATTGCTTCGACTTAGAAGCTTCTTCAGTGTTCTACTATGGTGCTTTTAGTGTCTCCGCATACCGCAGCACGCGACATAGCTTTGCAGACGATAAATGTAACCGTCTCAGAGAGAAAAGCGGCCAATGTGACGATCTGGCTTTAAGTCGATTCGATAACAAATGACGAAAACGGACGGATTTCTCAGGTTTTTACTACATATGAACACTTTTCACATTCTCCCGTGCAACGCGGCTGTTAGTCCTCCTTTCATGCAAAATCTTATGGTCCTAGGTCATGTCATAGCCACCAAGCCGGCTAAAAAGTGAATAATCGACAACTAAAACATGAATTGTACTACTTCTTACTGGCTATTACTTCAACATAGGTGCTTCTTCTGTGTTCTACTGTAGTGTTTTTAGTGTTTCCGCATAACGCAGCACGCGACATAGCTTTGTAGACGATAAATGTAACCGTTTCAGAGAGAAGAGGGTCCAATGTGACGATCTGGCTTTAAGTCGATTCGATAACAAATGACGAAAACGGACGGATTTCTCAGGTTATTACTACATATGAACCCTTTTCACATTCTCCCATGCAACGCGGCTGTTAGACCTCCTTTCATGCAAAATCTTAAGGTCCTAGGTCATGTCCAAGCCACCAAAGCCGGCTAAAAAGTGAATAATCGACAACTAAAACATGAATTTTACTACTTCTTACTGGCTATTACTTCAACTTCGAAGCTTCTTCTGTGTTCTACTATGGTGATTTAGTGTCTCCGCATACCGCAGCACGCGACATAGCGTTAAAGACGATAAATGTAACCGCCTCAGAGAGAAAAGCGGCCAATGTGACGATCTTTCTTTAAGTCGATTCGATAACAATTGATGAAAATGGACGCATTTCTCAGGTTTTTACCACATATGAACACTTTTCACATTTTCCCGTGCAACGCGGCTGCCAGTCCTCCTTTCATGCATAATCTTAACGTCCTAGGTGATGTCCAAGCCACCAAAGCCGGCTAAAAAGTGAATAATCGACAACTAAAACTTGAATTGTACTACTTCTTACTGGCTATTACTTCAACTTAGAAGCATCTTCTGTGTTCTTCTATGGTGCTTTTAGTGTCTCCGCATACCGCAGCACGTGACATAGCTTTGCAGACGATAAATGTGACCGTCTCAGAGAGAAAAGCGGCCAATGTGACGATCTGCCTTTAAGTCGATTCGATAACAAATGACGAAAACGGACAGATTTCTTATGTTTTTACTACATATGAACACATTTCACATTCTCCCGTGCAACGCGGCTGAAACTACTCCTTTCATGCAAATTCTTAATGTCCTAGGTCAAGTCCAAACCACCAAATCCGGCTAAAATGTGAATAATAGACAACTAAAACTTGAATTGTACTGCTTCTTACTGGCTATTACTTCAACTTAGAAGCTTCTTCTGTGTTCTACTATGGCGCTTTTAGTGTCTCCGCATACCGCAGCACGCGACATAGCTTTGCAGACAGTATATGTAACCTTCTCAGAGAGAAAAGCGGCCAATGTGACGATCTGGCATTAAGTCGATTCGATATCAAATGACGAAAACGGACGGATTTCTCAGGTTTTTACTACATATAAACACATTTCACATTTTCCCGTGCAACGCGGTTGCTATTCCTCCTTTCATGCAAAATCTTAAGTTCCTAGGTCATGTCCAAGCCACCAAAGCCGGCTAAAAAGTGAATAATCGACAACTAAAACTTGAATTGTACTAATTCTTACTGGCTATTACTTCAACTTAGAAGCTTCTTCTGTGTTCTACTATGGTGCTTTTAGTGTCTCCGCACACCGCAGCACGCGACGTAGCTTTGCAGACGATAAATGTAACCGTCTCAGAGAGAAAATCGGACAATGTGACGATCTGGCTTTAAGTCGATTCGATAACAAATGACGAAAACGGACGGATTTCTCAGGTTTTTACTACATATGAACACTTTTCACATTCTCCCATGCAACGCGGCTGCTAGTCCTCCTTTCATGCAAAATCGTAAGGTCCTAGGTCATGTCGAAGCCACCAAAGCCGGCTAAAACGTGATAATCGACAACTAAAACTTGAATTGTACTATTTCTTACTGGCTATTACTTCAACTTAGAAGCTTCTTCTATGTTCTACTATGGTGCTTTTAGTGTTTCGGCATACCGCAGCACGCGACATAGCTTTGTAGACGATAAATGTAACCGTTTCAGAGAGAAGAGCGGCCAATGTGACGATCTATCTTTGTCGATTCGATAACAAATGACGAAAACCTACGGATTTCTCAGGTTTTTACTACATATGAACACTTCTCACATTCTCCCGTGCAGCGCGGCTGCTAGTCCTCCTTTCATGCAAAATCTTAAGGTCCTAGGTCATGTCCAAGCCACCAAAGCCGGCTAAAGAGTGAATAATCGACAACTAAAACTTGAAGTGAACTACTTCTTACTGGCTTTTACTTCAACTTAGAAGCATCTTCTGTGTTCTACTATCGTGCTTTTAGTGTCTCCGGATACCGCAGCACGCGACATAGCTTTGCAGACGATAAATGTAACCGTCTCAGAGAGAAGAGCGACCAATGTGACGATCTGGCTTTAAGTCGATTCAATAACAAAGACGAAACCGGACGGATTTCTCAGGTTTTTACTACATATGAACACTTTTCACATTCTCCCAAGCAACGCGGCTTCTAGTCTTCCTTTCATGCAAAATCTTAAGGACCTAGGTCATGTCCAAGCCACCAAAGCCGGCTAAAAAATGAATAATCAATACCTAAAACTTAAATTGTACTACTTCTTACTGGCTATTGCTTCGACTTAGAAGCATGTTCTGTGTTCTACTATGGTGCTCTTATTGTCTCCGCATACCGCAGCACGCGACATAGCGTTAAAGACGATAAATGTAACCGTCTCAGAGAGAAAAGCGGCCAATGTGACGATCTGGCTTTAAGTCGATTCGATAACAAATGACGAAAACGGACGCATTTATCAGGTTTTTACCACATATGAACACTATTCACATCCTCCCGTGCAACGCGGCTGCCAGTCCTCCTTTCATGCATAATCTTAACGTCCTATGTGCTGTCCCAGCCACCAAAGCCGGCTAAAAAGTGAATAGTCGACAACTAATACTTGAATTTTACTACTTCTTACTGGCTATTACTTCAACTTAGAAGCATCTTCTGTGTTCTTCTATGGTGCTTTTAGTGTCTCCGCATACCGGAGCACGCGACATAGCTTTGCAGACAATAAATGTAACCTTCTCAGAGAGAATGGCGGCCAATGTGACGATCTGGCTTTAAGTCGATTCGATAACAAATGACGAAAACGGACGGATTTCTCAGGTTTTTACTACATATGAACACTTTTCACATTCTCCCATGCAACGCGACTGCTACTCCTCCTTTCATGCAAAATCTTAAGGTCCTAGGTCATGTCCAAGCCACCAAAGCCGGCTAAAAAGTGATTTATCGACAACTAAAACTTGAATTTTACTATTTCTTACTGGCTATTACTTCAACTTAGAAGCTTCTTCTGTGTTCTAATATGGTACTTTTAGTGTCTCCGCATACCGCAGCACGCGACATAGCTTTGCAGACGATAAATGTGACCGTCTCAGAGAGAAAAGCGGCCAATGTGACGATCTGGCTTTAAGTCGATTCGATAACAAATGACGAAAACGGACAGATTACTTAGGTTTTTACTACATATGAACACTTTTCACATTCTCCCGTGCAACGCGGCTGCTAGTTCTCCTTTGATGCAACATCATAAGGTTCCACCTCATGTCCAAGCCACCAAAGCCGGCTAAAATGTGAATAATAGACAACTAAAACTTGAATTGTACTACTTCTTACTGGCTATTACTTCAACTTAGAAGCTTCTTCTGTGTTCTACTATGGTGCTCTTAGTGTTTCGGCATACCGCAGCACCCGACATAGCTTTGCAGACGATTAGTGTAACCGTTTCAGAGAGAAGAGCGGCCAATGTGACGATCTGGCCTTAAGTCGATTCGATAACAAATGACGAAAACGGACGGATTTCTCAGGTTTTTACTACATATGAACACTTTTCACATTCTCCCGTGCAACGCGGCTGCTAGTTCTCCTTTCATGCTAAATCTTAACGTTCTAGGTGATGTCCAAGCCACCAAAGCCGGCTAAAAAGTGAATAATCGACAACTAAAACTTGAATTGTACTACTTCTTACTGGCTATTGCTTCAACTTAGAAGCTTCTTCAGTGTTCTACTATGGTGCTTTTAGTGTCTCCGCATACCGCAGCACGCGACATAGCTTTGCAGACGATAAATGTAACCGTCTCAGAGAGAAAAGCGGCCAATGTGACGATCTGGCTTTAAGTCGATTCGATAACAAATCACGAAAACGGACGGATTTCTCAGGTTTTTACTACATATGAACACTTTTCACATTCTCCCGTGCAACGCGGCTGTTAGTCCTCCTTTCATGCAAAATCTTATGGTCCTAGGTCATGTCCCAGCCACTAAAGCCGGCTAAAAAGTGAATAATCGACAAATAAAACTTCAATTGTACTACTTCTAACTGGCTATTACTTCAACATAGAAGCTTCTTCTGTGTTCTACTATGGTGCTTTTAGTTTTTCCGCATACCGCAGCACGCGACATAGCTTTGCAGACGATAAATGTAACCGTTTCAGAGAGTAGAGCGGCCAATGTGACGATCTGGCTTTAATTCGATTCGATAACAAATGACGAAAACGGACGGATTTCTCAGGTTTTTACTACATATGAACACTTTTCACATTCTCACGTGCAACGCGGCTGCTAGTCCTCCTTTCATGCAAAATCTTAAGGTGCTAGGTCATGTCCAAGCCACCAAAGCCGGCTAAAATGTGAATAATCGACAACTAAAACTTGAATTGTACTATTTCTTACTGGCTATTACTTCAACTTAGAAGCTTCTCCTGTGTTCTACTATGGTGCTTTTAGTGTATCGGCATACCGCAGAACGCGACATAGCTTTGCAGACGATAAGTGCAACCGTTTCAGAGAGAAGAGCGGCCAATGTGACGATCTGGCTTTAAGTCGATTCGATAACAAATGACGAAAACGGACGGATTTCTCAGGTTTTTACTACATATGAACACTTTTCACATTCTCCCGTGCAACGCGGCTGCTAGTCTTCCTTTCATGCAAAATCTTAAGGTTCCACCGCATGTCCAAGCCACCAAAGCCGGCTAAAAAGTAAATAATCGACAACTAAAACTTGAATTGTACTACTTCTTACTGGCTATTGCTTCGACTTAGAAGTTTCTTCAGTGTTCTACTATGGTGCTTTTAGTGTCTCCGCATACCGCAGCACGCGACATAGCTTTGCAGACGATAAATGTAACCGTCTCAGAGAGAAAAGCGGCCAATGTGACGATCTGGCTTTAAGTCGATTCGATAACAAATGACGAAAACGGACGGATTTCTCAGGTTTTTACTACATATGAACACTTTTCACATTCTCCCGTGCAACGCGGCTGTTAGTCCTCCTTTCATGCAAAATCTTATGGTCCTAGGTCATGTCATAGCCACCAAAGCCGGCTAAAAAGTGAATAATCGACAACTAAAACATGAATTGTACTACTTCTTACTGGCTATTACTTCAACATAGGTGCTTCTTCTGTGTTCTACTGTAGTGTTTTTAGTGTTTCCGCATAACGCAGCACGCGACATAGCTTTGTAGACGATAAATGTAACCGTTTCAGAGAGAAGAGGGTCCAATGTGACGATCTGGCTTTAAGTCGATTCGATAACAAATGACGAAAACAGACGGATATCTCAGGTTTTTACTACATATGAACACTTTTCACATTCTCCTGTGCAACGCGGCTGCTAGACCTCCTTTCATGCAAAATCTTACGGTCCTAGTTCATGTAAAAGCCACCAAAGCCGGCTAAAACGTGAATAATCGACAACTAAAACTTGAATTGCACTACTTCTTACTGGCTATTACTTCAACTTAGAAGCTTCTTCTGTGTTCTACTATGGTGCTTTTAGTGTCTCCGCATACCGCAGCACGCGACATAGCTTTGCAGACGATAAATGTAACCGTCTCAGAGAGAAATGCGGCCAATGTAACGATCTGGATTTAAGTCGATTCGATAACAAATGACTAAAACGGACGGATTTCTCAGGTTTTTACTACATATGAACACTTTTCACGTTCTCCCATGCAACGCGGCTACTAGACCTCCTTTCATGCAAAATCGTAAGGTCCTAGGTCATGTCCAAGCCACCAAAGCCGGCTAAAATGTGAATAATCGACAACTAAAACTTGAATTGTACTATTTCTTACTGGCTATTACTTCAACTTAGAAGCTTCTTCTGTGTTCTACTATGGTGCTTTTAGTGTTTCAGCATACCGCAGCACGCGACATAGCTTTCCAGACGATAAGTGCAACCGTTTCAGAGAGAAGAGCGGCCAATGTGACGATCTGGCTTTAAGTCCATTCGATAACAAATCACGAAAACGGACGGATTTCTCAGGTTTTTACTACTTATGAACACTTTTCATATTCTCCCGTGCAACGCGGCTGTTAGTCCTCCTTTCTTACAATATCTTATGGTCCTAGGTCATGACATAGCCACCAAAGCCGGCTAAAAAGTGAATAATCTACAACTAAAACTTCAATTGTACTACTTCTTACTATCTATTACTTCAACATAAAGCTTCTTTTGTGTTCTACTATGGTGCTTTTAGTGTTTCCGCATACCGCAGCATGGGACATAGCTTTGTAGACGATAAATGTAACAGTTTCAGAGAGAAGAGGGTCCAATGTGACGATCTGGCTTTAAGTCGATTCGATAACAAATGACGAAAACAGACGGATATCTCAGGTTTTTACTACATATGAACACTTTTCACATTCTCCCGTGCAACGCGGCTGCTAGTCCTCCTTTCATGCAAAATCTTAAGGTCCTAGGTCATGTCCAAGCCACCAAAGCCGGCTAAAAAGTGAATAATCGACAACTAAAACTTGAATTGAACTACCTCTTACTGGCTATTACTTCAACTTAGAAGCTTCTTCTGTGTTCTACTATGGTGCTTTTAGTATCTCCGCATACCGCAGCACGCGACATAGCTTTGCAGACGATAAATGTAACCGTCTCAGAGAGAAAAGCGGCCAATGTGACGATCTGGCTTCAAGTCGATTCGATAACAAATGACTAAAACGGACGGATTTCTCAGGTTTTTACTACATATGAACACTTTTCACATTCTCCCATGCAACGCGGCTACTAGACCTCCTTTCATGCAAAGTCTTACGGTCCTAGGTCATGTAAAAGCCACCAAGCAGGCTAAAAAGTGAATAATCGATAACTAAAACTTGAATTGCACTACTTCTTACTGGCTATTACTTCAACTTAGAAGCTTCTTCTGTGTTCTACTATGGTGCTTTTAGTGTCTCCGCATACCGCAGCACGCGACATAGCTTTGCAGACGATAAATGTAACCGTCTCAGAGAGAAAAGCGGCCAATGTGACGCTCTGGCTTTAAGCCGATTCGATAACAAATGACGAAAACGGACGGATTTCTCAGGTTTTTACTACATATGAACACTTTTCACTTTCTCCCGTGCAACGCGGCTGCTAGTCCTCCTTTCATGCAAAACCTTATGGTCCTAGGACATGTCATGGCCACCAAAGCCAGCTAAAAAGTGAATAATCGACAACTAAAACTTGAATTGTACTACTTCTTACCTTCTATTACTTCAATTTAGAAGCTTCTTCTGTGTTCTACTATGGTGCTTTTAGTGTTTCCGCATACTGCAGCACGCGACATTGCTTTGCAGACGATAAATGTAACCGTTTCAGAGAGTAGAGCGGCCAATGTGACTATGTGGCTTTAAGTCGATTCGATAACAAATGACGAAAACGGACGGATTTCTCAGGATTTTACTACATATCAACACTTTTCACATTCTCCCGTGCAACGCGTCTGCTAGTCCTCCTTTCATGCAACATCTTATGGTCCTAGGTCATGTCCAAGCCACCAAAGCCGGCTAAAAAGTGAATAATCGACAACTAAAACTTGAATTGTACTACTTCTTACTGGCTATTACTTCAACTTAGAAGCTACTTCTGTGTTCTTCTATGGTGCTTTTAGTGTCTCCGCATACCGCAGCACGCGACATAGCTTTGCAGACAATAAATGTAACCTTCTCAGAGAGAAAGGCGGCAAATGTGACGATCTGGCTTTAAGTCGATTCGATAACAAATGACGAAAACGGACGGATTTCTCAGGTTTTTACTACATATGAACACTTTTCACATTCTCCCGTGCAACGCGGACGCTAGTCCTCCTTTCGTGCAAAATCTTATGGTCCTAGGTCATGTCATAGCCACCAAAGCCGGCGAAAAGTGAATAATCGACAACTAAAACTTGAATTGTACTACTTCTTACTGGCTATTACTTCAACTTAGAAGCTACTTCTGTGTTCTTCTATGGTGCTTTTAGTGTCTCCGCATACCGCAGCACGCGACATAGCTTTGCAGACAATAAATGTAACCTTCTCAGAGAGAAAGGCGGCAAATGTGACGATCTGGCTTTAAGTCGATTCGATAACAAATGACGAAAACGGACGGATTTCTCAGGTTTTTACTACATATGAACACTTTTCACATTCTCCCGTGCAACGCGGCTGTTAGTCCTCCTTTCATGCAAAATCTTATGGCCCTAGGTCATGTCATAGCCACCAAAGCCGGCTAAAAAGAGAATAATCGACAACTAAAACTTGAATTGTACTACTTCTTACTGGCTATTACTTCAACTTAGAAGCTTCTTCTGTGTTCTACTATGGTGCTTTTAGTGTTTCCGCATATCGCAGCACGCGACATAGCTTTGCAGACGATAAATGTAACCGTTTCAGAGAGTAGAGCGGCCAAGGTGACGCTCTGGCTTTAAGTCGATTCGATGACGAATGACGAAAACGGACGGATTTCTCAGGTTTTTACTACATATGAACACTTTTCACATTCTCCCGTGCAAAGCGTTTGCTAGTCCTCCTTTCATGCAAAATCTTAAGGTCCTAGCTCATGTCATAGCCACCAAAGCCGGCTAAAAAGTGAATAATCGACAACTAAAACATGAATTGTATTACTTCTTACTGGCTATTACTTCAACTTAGAAGCTTCTTCTGTGTTCTACTATGGTTCTTTTTGTGTTTCTGTATACTGCAGCACGCGACATAGCTTTGCAGACGATAAATGTAACCGTTTCAGAGAGTAGAGCGGCCAATGTGACGCTCTGGCTTTAAGTCGATTCGACGACAAATGACGAAAACGGACGGATTTCTCAGGTTTTTACTACATATGAACACTTTTCACATTCTCCCGTGCAACGCGTCTGCTAGTCCTCCTTTCATGCAAAATCCTAAGGTCCTAGGTCATGTCCATGCTACCAATGCCGGCTAAAATGTGAATAATCGACAACTAAAACTTCAATTTTACTACTTCTTACTGGCTATTGCTTCAACTTAGAAGCTTCTTCAGTGTTCTACTATGGTGCTTTTAGTGTCTCCGCATACCGCAGCACGCGACATAGATTTGCAGACGACAAATGTAACCGTCTCAGAGAGAAAAGCGGCCAATGTGACGATCTGGCTTTTTAGTCGATTCGATAACAAATGACGAAAACGGACGGATTTCTCAGGTTTTTACTACATATGAACACTTTTCACATTCTCCCGTGCAACGCGGCTGTTATTCCTCCTTTCATGCAGAATCTTATGGTCCTAGGTCATGTCATAGCCACCAAAGCCGGCTAAAAAGTGAATAATCGACAACTAAAACTTGAATTGTACTACTTCTTACTGGCTATTACTTCAACTTAGAAGCTTTTTCTGTGTTCTACTATGGTGCTTTTAGAGTCTCCGCATACCGCAGCACGCGACATAGCTTTGCAGACGATAAATGTAACCGTCTCAGAGAGAAAAGCGGCCAATGTGACGATCTGGCTTTAAGTCGATTTGATAACAAATGACGAAAACAGACGGATATCTCAGGTTTTTACTACATATGAACACTTTTCACATTCTCCCGTGCAACGCAACTGCTAGTCCTCCTTTCATGCAAAATCTTAAGGTCCTAGGTCATGTCCAAGCCACCAAAGCCGGCTAAAAAGTGAATAATCGACAACTAAAACTTGAATTGAACTACTTCTTACTGGCTATTACTTCAACTTAGAAGCTTCTTCTGTGTTCTACTATGGTGCTTTTAGTATCTCCGCATACCGCAGCACGCGACATAGCTTTGCAGACGATAAATGTAACCGTCTCAGAGAGAAAAGCGGCCAATGTGACGATCTGGCTTCAAGTCGATTCGATAACAAATGACTAAAACGGACGGATTTCTCAGGTATTTACTACATATGAACACTTTTCACATTCTCCCATGCAACGCGGCTACTAGACCTCCTTTCATGCAAAATCTTACGGTCCTAGGTCATGTAAAAGCCACCAAGCCGGCTAAAAAGTGAATAATCGATAACTAAAACTTGAATTGCACTACTTCTTACTGGCTATTACTTCAACTTAGAAGCTTCTTCTGTGTTCTACTATGGTGCTTTTAGTGTCTCCGCATACCGCAGCACGCGACATAGCTTTGCAGACGATAAATGTAACCGTCTCAGGGAGAAAAGCGGCCAATGTGACGCTCTGGCTTTAAGCCGATTCGATAACAAATGACGAAAACGGACGGATTTCTCAGGTTTTTACTACATATGAACACTTTTCACTTTCTCCCGTGCAACGCGGCAGCTAGTCCTCCTTTCATGCAAAATCTTATGGTCCTAGGTCATGTCATGGCCACCAAAGCCAGCTAAAAAGTAAATAATCGACAACTAAAACTTGAATTGTACTACTTCTTACTTTCTATTACTTCAATTTAGAAGCTTCTTCTGTGTTCTACTATGGTGCTTTTAGTGTTTCCGCATACTGCAGTACGCGACATAGCTTTGCAGGCGATAAATGTAACCGTTTCAGAGAGGAGAGCGGCCAATATGACGATCTGGCTTTAAGTCGATTCGATAACAAATGACGAAAACGGACGGATTTCTCAGGTTTTTACTACATATGAACAAATTTCACATTCTCCCTAGCAACGCTGCTACTAGTCTTCTTTTCATGCAAAATCTTATGGTTCCACCTCATGTCCAAGCCACCAAAGCTGGCTAAAAAGTGAATAATCGACAACTACAACTTCAATTGTACTACTTCTTACTGGCCATTACTTCAACATAGAAGCTTCTTCTGTGTTCTACTATAGTGCTTTTAGTGTTTCCGCATAACGCAGCACGCGACATAGCTTTGTAGACGATCAATGTAACCGTTTCAGAGAGAAGAGCGGCCAATGCGACGATCTGCCTTTAAGTCGTTTCGATAACAAATAACGAAAACGGACGGATTTATCAGGTTTTTACCACATATGAACTCTTTTCACATTCTCCCGTGCAACGCGGCTGCCAGTCCTCCTTCCATGCAAAATCTTAACGTCCTAGGTGATGTGCAAGCCACCAAAGTCGGCTAAAAAGTGAATAATCGACAACTAAAACTTGAATTGTACTACTTCTTACTGGCTATTACTTCAACTTAGAAGCTACTTCTGTGTTCTTCTATGGTGCTTTTAGTGTCTCCGCATACCGCAGCACGCGACATAGCTTTGCAGACAATAAATTTAACCTTCTCAGAGAGAAAGGCGGCAAATGTGACGATCTGGCTTTAAGTCGATTCGATAACAAATGACGAAAACGGACGGATTTCTCAGGTTTTTACTACACACGAACACTTTTCACATTCTCCCATGCAACGCGGCTGCTAGTCCTCCTTTCATGCAAAATCGTAAGGTCCCAGGTCATGTCCAAGCCACCAAAACCGGCTAAGAAGTGAATAATCAACAACTAAAACTTCAATTGTACTACTTCTTACTGGCTATTACTTCAACTTAGATGCTTCTTCTGTGTTCTCCTATGGTGCTTTTAGTGTCTCCGCAGACCGCAGCAATCGACATAGATTTGCAGACGATAAATGTAACCGTCTCAGAGAGAAAAGCGGCCAATGTGACGATCTGGCTTTAAGTCGATTCGATAACAGATGACGAAAACGGACGGATTTCTCAGGTTTTTACTACATATGTACACTTTTCACATTCTCCCGTGCAACGCGGCTGTTAGTCCTCCTTTCATGCAAAATCTTATGGCCCTAGGTCATGTCATAGCCACCAAAGCCGGCTAAAAAGAGAATAATCGACAACTAAAACTTGAATTGTACTACTTCTTACTGGCTATTACTTCAACTTAGAAGTTTCTTCTGTGTTCTACTATGGTGCTTTTAGTGTTTCCGCATATCGCAGCACGCGACATAGCTTTGCAGACGATAAATGTAACCGTTTCAGAGAGAAGAGGGGCCAATGTGACGATCTGGCCTTAAGTCGATTCGATAACAAATGACGAAAACGGACGGATTTCTCAGGTTTTTACTACATATGAACAATTTTCACATTCTCCCGTGCAACGCGGCTGTTAGTCCTCCTTTCATGCAAAATCTTATGGTCCTAGGTCATGTCATAGCCACCAAAGCCGGCTAAAAAGTGAATAATCGACAACTAAAACATGAATTGTACTACTTCTTACTGGCTATTACTTCAACTTAGAAGCTTCTTCTGTGTTCTACTATGGTTCTTTTTGTGTTTCTGCATACTGCAGCACGCGACATAGCTTTGCAGACGATAAATGTAACCGTTTCAGAGAGTAGAGCGGCCAAGGTGACGCTCTGGCTTTAAGTCGATTCGATGACGAATGACGAAAACGGACGGATTTCTCAGGTTTTTACTACATATGAACACTTTTCACATTCTCCCGTGCAACGCGGCTGTTAGTCCTCCTTTCATGCAAAATCTTATGGTCCTAGGTCATGTCATAGCCACCAAAGCCGGCTAAAAAGTGAATAATCGACAACTAAAACTTGAATTGTACTACTTCTTACTGGCTATTACTTCAACTTAGAAGCTTTTTCTGTGTTCTACTATGGTGCTTTTAGAGTCTCCGCATACCGCAGCACGCGACATAGCTTTGCAGACGATAAATGTAACCGTCTCAGAGAGAAAAGCGGCCAATGTGACGATCTGGCTTTAAGTCGATTCGATAACAAATGACGAAAACGGACGGATTTCTCAGGTTTTTACTACATATGTACACTTTTCACTTTCTCCCGTGCAACGCGGACGCTAGTCCTCCTTTCATGCAAAATCTTATGGTCCTAGGTCATGTCATAGCCACCAAAGCCGGCAAAAAGTGAATAATCGACAACTAAAACTTGAATTGTACTACTTCTTACTCTCTATTACTTCAATTTAGAAGCTTCCTCTGTGTTCTACTATGGTGCTTTTAGTGTTTCCGCATACTGCAGTACGCGACATAGCTTTGCAGACGATAAATGTAACCGTTTCAGAGAGGAGAGCGGCCAATGTGACGATCTGGCTTTAAGTCGATTCGAAAACAAATTACGAAAACGGACGGATTTCTCAGGTTTTTACTACATATGAACAATTTTCACATTCTCCCGTGCAACGCGGCTGTTAGTCCTCCTTTCATGCAAAATCTTATGGTCCTAGGTCATGTCATAGCCACCAAAGCCGGCTAAAAAGTGAATAATCGACAACTAAAACATGAATTGTACTACTTCTTACTGGCTATTACTTCAACTTAGAAGCCTCTTCTGTGTTCTACTATGGTTCTCTTTGTGTTTCTGCACACTGCAGCACGCGACATAGCTTTACAGACGATAAATGTAACCGTTTCAGAGAGTAGAGCGGCCAAGGTGACGCTCTGGCTTTAAGTCGATTCGATGACAAATGACGAAAACGGACGGATTTCTCAGGTTTTTACTACATATGAACACTTTTCACATTCTCCCGTGCAACGCGTTTGCTAGTCCTCCTTTCATGCAAAATCTTAAGGTCCTAGGTCATGTCCAAGCTACCAAAGCCGGCTAAAATGTGAATAATCGACAACTAAAACTTGAATTTTACTATTTCTTACTGGCTATTACTTCAACTTAGAAGCTTCTTCTGTGTTCTACTATGGTGCTTTTAGTGTTTCGGCATACCGCAGCACGCGACATAGCTTTGCAGACGATAAGTGTAACCGTTTCAGAGAGAAGAGCGGCCAATGTGACGATCTGGCCTTAAGTCGATTCGATAACAAATGACGAAAACGGACGGATTTCTCAGGTTTTTACTACATGTGAACACTTTTCACATTCTCCCGTGCAACTTGTCTGCTAGTCCTCCTTTCATGCAAAATCATGTGGTCCAAGGTCATGTCCAAGCCACCGAAGTCGGCTAAAAAGTGAATAATCGACAACTAAAACTTCAATTTTACTACTTCTTACTGGCTATTGCTTCAACTTAGAAGTTTCTTCAGTGTTCTACTATGGTGCTTTTAGTGTCTCCGCATACCGCAGCACGCGACATAGAGTTGCAGACGATAAATGTAACCGTCTCAGAGAGAAAAGCGGCCAATGTGACGATCTGGCTTTAAGTCGATTCGATAACAAATGACGAAAACGGACGGATTTCTCAGGTTTTTACTACATATGAACACTTTTCACATTCTCCCGTGCAACGCAGCTGTTAAAGTTCCTTTCATGCAAAATCTTAAGGTTCCAACTCATGTCCAAGCCACAAAAGCCGGCTAAAAAGTGAATAATCGACAACTAAAACTTTAATTGTACTACTTCTTACTGGCTATTACTTCAACATAGAAGCTTCTTCTGTGTTCTACTATGGTGCTTTTAGTGTTTCCGCATACCGCAGCACGCGACATAGCTTTGCAGACGATAAATGTAACCGTTTCAGAGAGGAGAGGGGCCAATGTGACGATCTGGCCTTAAGTCGATTCGATAACAAATGACGAAAACAGACGGATATCTCAGGTTTTTACTACATATGAACACTTTTCACATTCTCCCGTGCAACGCGGCTGTTAGTCCTCCTTTCATGCAAAATCTTATGGTCCTAGGTCATGTCCAAGCCACCAAAGCCGGCTAAAAAGTGAATAATCGACAACTAAAACTTCAATTTTACTACTTCTTACTGGCTATTGCTTCAACTTAGAAGCTTCTTCAGTGTTCTACTATGGTGCTTTTAGTGTCTCCGCATACCGCAGCACGCGACATAGCTTTGCAGACGATAAATGTAACCATCTCAGAGAGAAAAGCGGCCAATGTGACGATCTGGCTTTAAGACGATTCGATAACAAATGACGAAAACGGACGGATTTCTCAGGTTTTTACTACATATGAACACTTTTCACATTCTCCCGTGCAACGCGGCTGTTAGTCCTCCTTTCATGCAAAATCTTATGGTCCTAGGTCATGTCCAAGCCACCAAAGCCGGCTAAAAAGTGAATAATCGACAACTAAAACTTCAATAGTACTACTTCTTACTGGCTATTGCTATAACTTAGAAGCTTCTTCAGTGTTCTACTATGGTGCTTTTAGTGTCTCCGCATACCGCAGCACGCGACATAGATTTGCGGACGATAAATGTAACCGTCTCAGAGAGAAGAGCAGCCAATGTGACGATCTGGCTTTAAGACGATTCGATAACAAATGACGAAAACGGACGGATTTCTCAGGTTTTTACTACATATGAACACTTTTCACATTCTCCGGTGCAACGTGGCTGCTAGTCTTCCTTTCATGCAAAATTTTATGGTTCCACCTCATGTCCAAGCCACCAAAGCCGGCTAAAAAGTGAATAATCGGCAACTAAAACTTCAATTGTACTACTTCTTACTGGCTATTACTTCAACATAGAAGCTTCTTCAGTGTTCTACTATGGTGCTTTTAGTGTTTCCGCATAATGCAGCACGCGACATAGCTTTGTAGACGATAAATGTAACCGTTTTAGAGAGAAGAGCGACCAATGTGACGATCTGGCTTTAAGTCGATTCGATAACAAATGACGAAAACGGACGGATTTCTCAGGTTTTTACTACATATGAACACTTTTCACATTCTCCCGTGCAACGCGGCTGCTAGTCCTCCCTTCATGCAAAATCTTAAGGTCCTAGGTCATGTCCAAGCCACCAAAGCCGGCTAAAATGTGAATAATCGACAACTAAAACATGAATTGTATTCCTTCTTACTGGCTATTACTTCAACTTAGAAGCTTCTTCTGTGTTCTACTATGGTGCTTTTAGTGTCTCCGCATACCGCAGCACGCGACATAGCGTTGCAGACGATAAATGTAACCGTCTCAGAGTGAAAAGCTGCCAATGTGACGATCTGCCTTTAAGTCGATTCGATAACAAATGACGAAAACGGACGGATTTATCAGGTTTTTACTACATATGAAAACTTTTCACATTCTCCCGTGCAACGCGGATGCCAGTCCTCCTTTCATGTAAAATCTTATGGTCCCAGATCATGTCCAAGCCACCAAAGACGGCTAAAAAGTGAATAATCGACAACTAAAACTTCAATTGTACTACTTCTTACTGGCTATTACTTCAACTTAGAAGCTTCTTCTGTGTTCTACTATGGTGCTTTTAGTGTTTCCGCATACTGCAGCACGCGACATTGCTTTGCAGACGATAAATGTAACCGTTTCAGAGAGTAGAGCGGCCAATGTGACTATGTGGCTTTAAGTCGATTCGATAACAAATGACGAAAACGGACGGATTTCTCAGGATTTTACTACATATCAACACTTTTCACATTCTCCCGTGCAACGCGTCTGCTAGTCCTCCTTTCATGCAAAATCGTATGGTCCTAGGTCATGTCCAAGCCACCAAAGCCGGCTAAAAAGTGAATAATCGACAACTAAAACTTGAAATGTACTACTTCTTACTGGCTATTACTTCAACTTTGAAGTTTCTTCTGTGTTCTACTATGGTGCTTTTAGTGTCTCCGCATACCGCAGCACGCGACATAGCTTTTGCAGACGATAAATGTAACCGTCTCAGAGAGAAAAGCGGCCAATGTGACGATCTGGCTTTAAGTCGATTCGATAACAAATGACGAAAACGGACGGATTTCTCAGGTTTTTACTACATATGAACACTTTTCACATTCTCCCGTGCAACGTGGCTGTTAGTCCTCCTTTCATGCAAAATCTTATGGTCCTAGGTCATGTCCAAGCCAACATAGCCGGCTAAAAAGTGAATAATCGACAACTAAAACTTCAATTGTACTACTTCTTACTGGCTATTGCTTCAACTTAGAAGCTTCTTCAGTGTTCTACTATGGTGCTTTTAGTGTCTCCGCATACCGCAGCACGCGACATAGCTTTGCAGACGATAAATGTAACCGTCTCAGAGAGAAAAGCGGCCAATGTGACGATCTGGCTTTAAGACGATTCGATAACAAATGACGAAAACGGACGGATTTCTCAGGTTTTTAATACATATGAACACTTTTCACATTCTCCCGTGCAACGCGGCTGTTAGTCCTCCTTTCATGAAAAATCGTATGGTCCTAGGTCATATCCAAGCCACCAAAGCCGGCTAAAAAGTGAATAATCGACAACTAAAACTTCAATTGTACTACTTCTTACTGGCTACTGCTTCAACTTAGAAGCTTCTTCAGTGTTCTACTATGGTGCTTTTAGTGTCTCCGCATACCGCAGCACGCGACATAGCTTTGCAGACGATAAATGTAACCGTCTCAGAGAGAAAAGCGGCCAATGTGACGATCTGGCTTTAAGACGATTCGATAACAAATGACGAAAACGGACGGATTTATCAGGTTTTTACTACATATGAACACTTTTCACATTCTCCCGTGCAACGCGGCTGCTAGTCCTCCTTTCATGCAAAATCTTAAGGTCCTAGGTCATGTCCAAGCCACCAAAGCCGTCTAAAATGTGAATAATCGACAACTAAAACATGAATTGTATTCCATCTTACTGGCTATTACTTCAACTTAGAAGCTTCTTCTGTGTTCTACTATGGTGCTTTTAGTGTCTCCGCATACCGCAGCACGCGACATAGCGTTGCAGACGATAAATGTAACCGTCTCAGAGTGAAAAGCGGCCAATGTGACGATCTGGCTTTAAGTCGATTCGATAACAAATGACGAAAACGGACGGATTTATCAGGTTTTTACTACATATGAACACTTTTCACATTCTCCCGTGCAACGCGGCTGCCAGTCCTCCTTTCATGTAAAATCTTATGGTCCCAGATCATGTCCAAGCCACCAAAGACGGCTAAAAAGTGAATAATCGACAACTAAAACTTCAATTGTACTACTTCTTACTGAATATTACTTCAACTTAGAAGCTTCTTCTGTGTTCTACTATGGTGCTTTTAGTGTTTCCGCATATTGCAGCACGCGACATTGCTTTGCAGACGATAAATGTAACCGTTTCAGAGAGTAGAGCGGCCAATGTGACTATGTGGCTTTAAGTCGATTCGATAACAAATGACGAAAACGGACGGATTTCTCAGGATTTTACTACATATCAACACTTTTCACATTCTCCCGTGCAACGCGTCTGCTAGTCCTCCTTTCATGCAAAATCGTATGGTCCTAGGTCATGTCCAAGCCACCAAAGCCGGCTAAAAAGTGAATAATCGACAACTAAAACTTGAATTGTACTACTTCTTACTGGCTATTACTTCAACTTTGAAGTTTCTTCTGTGTTCTACTATGGTGCTTTTAGTGTCTCCGCATACCGCAGCACGCGACATAGCTTTGCAGACGATAAATGTAACCGTCTCAGAGAGAAAAGCGGCCAATGTGACGATCTGGCTTTAAGTCGATTCGATAACAAATGACGAAAACGGACGGATTTCTCAGGTTTTTACTACATATGAACATTTTTCACATTCTCCCGTGCAACGTGGCTGTTAGTCCTCCTTTCATGCAAAATCTTATGGTCCTAGGTCATGTCCAAGCCAACATAGCCGGCTAAAAAGTGAATAATCGACAACTAAAACTTCAATTGTACTACTTCTTACTGGCTATTGCTTCAACTTAGAAGCTTCTTCAGTGTTCTACTATGGTGCTTTTAGTGTCTCCGCATACCGCAGCACGCGACATAGCTTTGCAGACGATAAATGTAACCGTCTCAGAGAGAAAAGCGGCCAATGTGACGATCTGGCTTTAAGTCGATTCGATAACAAATGACGAAAACGGACGGATTTCTCAGGTTTTTAATACATATGAACACTTTTCACATTCTCCCGTGCAACGCGGCTGTTAGTCCTCCTTTCATGAAAAATCGTATGGTCCTAGGTCATGTTCAAGCCACCAAAGCCGGCTAAAAAGTGAATAATCGACAACTAAAACTTCAATTGTACTACTTCTTACTGGCTACTGCTTCAACTTAGAAGCTTCTTCAGTGTTCTACTATGGTGCTTTTAGTGTCTCCGCATACCGCAGCACGCGACATAGCTTTGCAGACGATAAATGTAACCGTCTCAGAGAGAAAAGCGGCCAATGTGACGATCTGGCTTTAAGAAGATTCGATAACAAATGACGAAAACGAACGGATTTCTCAGGTTTTTACTACATATGAACACTTTTCACGTTCTCCCGTGCAACGCGGCTGTTAGTCCTCCTTGCATGCAAAATCTTATGGTCCTAGGTCATGTCCAAGCCACCAAAGCCGGCTAAAAAGTGAATAATCGACAACTAAAACTTCAATTGTACTACGTCTTACTGGCTATTGCTTCAACTTAGAAGCTTCTTCAGTGTTCTACTATGGTGCTTTTAGTGTCTCCGCATACTGCAGCACGCGACATAGCTTTGCAGACGATAAATGTAAACGTTTCAGAGAGTAGAGCGGCCAATGTGACTATGTGGCTTTAAGTCGATTCGATAACAAATGACGAAAACGGACGGATTTCTCAGGTTTTTACTACATATGAACACTTTTCACATTCTCCCGTGCAACGTGGCAGTTAGTCCTCCTTTCATGAAAACTCGTATGTTCCTAGGTCATGTCCAAGCCACCAAAGCCGGCTAAAAAGTGAATAATCGACAACTAAAACTTCAATTGTACTACTTCTTACTGGCTATTACTTCAACTTAGAAGCTTCTTCTGTGTTCTACTATGGTGCTTTTAGTGTTTCCGCATACTGCAGCACGCGACATTGCTTTGCAGACGATAAATGTAACCGTTTCAGAGAGTAGAGCGGCCAATGTGACTATGTGGCTTTAAGTCGATTCGATAACAAATGACGAAAACGGACGGATTTCTCAGGATTTTACTACATATCAACACTTTTCACATTCTCCCGTGCAACGCGTCTGCTAGTCCTCCTTTCATGCAAAATCTTATGGTCCTAGGTCATGTCCAAGCCACCAAAGCCGGCTAAAAAGTGAATAATCGACAACTAAAACTTGAATTGTACTACTTCTTACTGGCTATTACTTCAACTTTGAAGTTTCTTCTGTGTTCTACTATGGTGCTTTTAGTGTCTCCGCATACCGCAGCACGCGACGTAGCTTTGCAGACGATAAATGTAACCGTCTCAGAGAGAAAAGCGGCCAATGTGACGATCTGGCTTTAAGTCGATTCGATAACAAATGACGAAAACGGACGGATTTCTCAGGTTTTTACTACATATGAACACTTTTCACATTCTCCCTTGCAACGTGGCTGTTAGTCCTCCTTTCATGCAAAATCTTATGGTCCTAGGTCATGTCCAAGCCAACATAGCCGGCTAAAAAGTGAATAATCGACAACTAAAACTTCAATTGTACTACTTCTTACTGGCTATTGCTTCAACTTAGAAGCTTCTTCAGTGTTCTACTATGGTGCTTTTAGTGTCTCCGCATACCGCAGCACGCGACATAGCTTTGCAGACGATAAATGTAACCGTCTCAGAGAGAAAAGCGGCCAATGTGACGATCTGGCTTTAAGACGATTCGATAACAAATGACGAAAACGGACGGATTTCTCAGGTTTTTAATACATATGAACACTTTTCACATTCTCCCGTGCAACGCGGCTGTTAGTCCTCCTTTCATGAAAAATCGTATGGTCCTAGGTCATGTCCAAGCCACCAAAGCCGGCTAAAAAGTGAATAATCGACAACTAAAACTTCAATTGTACTACTTCTTACTGGCTACTGCTTCAACTTAGAAGCTTCTTCAGTGTTCTACTATGGTGCTTTTAGTGTCTCCGCATACCGCAGCACGCGACATAGCTTTGCAGACGATAAATGTAACCGTCTCAGAGAGAAAAGCGGCCAATGTGACGATCTGGCTTTAAGACGATTCGATAACAAATGACGAAAACGGACGGATTTCTCAGGTTTTTACTACATATGAACACTTTTCACATTCTCCCGTGCAACGCGGCTGTTAGTCCTCCTTGCATGCAAAATCTTATGGTCCTAGGTCATGTCCAAGCCACCAAAGCCGGCTAAAAAGTGAATAATCGACAACTAAAACTTCAATTGTACTACTTCTTACTGGCTATTGCTTCAACTTAGAAGCTTCTTCAGTGTTCTACTATGGTGCTTTTAGTGTCTCCGCATACCGCAGCACGCGACATAGCTTTGCAGACGATAAATGTAACCGTCTCAGAGAGAAAAGCGGCCAATGTGACGATCTGGCTTTAAGACGATTCGATAACAAATGACGAAAACGGACGGATTTCTCAGGTTTTTACTACATATGAACACTTTTCACATTCTCCCGTGCAACGCGGCTGTTAGTCCTCCTTTCATGCAAAATCTTATGGTCCTAGGTCATGTCCAAGCCACCAAAGCCGGCTAAAAAGTGAATAATCGACAACTAAAACTTCAATAGTACTACTTCTTACTGGCTATTGCTATAACTTAGAAGCTTCTTCAGTGTTCTACTATGGTGCTTTTAGTGTCTCCGCATACCGCAGCACGCGACATAGATTTGCGGACGATAAATGTAACCGTCTCAGAGAGAAGAGCAGCCAATGTGACGATCTGGCTTTAAGACGATTCGATAACAAATGACGAAAACGGACGGATTTCTCAGGTTTTTACTACATATGAACACTTTTCACATTCTCCGGTGCAACGTGGCTGCTAGTCTTCCTTTCTTGCAAAAGTTTATGGTTTCACCTCATGTCCAAGCCACCAAAGCCGGCTAAAAAGTGAATAATCGGCAACTAAAACTTCAATTGTACTACTTCTTACTGGCTATTACTTCAACATAGAAGCTTCTTCAGTGTTCTACTATGGTGCTTTTAGTGTTTCCGCATAATGCAGCACGCGACATAGCTTTGTAGACGATAAATGTAACCGTTTTAGAGAGAAGAGCGACCAATGTGACGATCTGGCTTTAAGTCGATTCGATAACAAATGACGAAAACGGACGGATTTCTCAGGTTTTTACTACATATGAACACTTTTCACATTCTCCCGTGCAACGCGGCTGCTAGTCCTCCTTTCATGCAAAATCTTAAGGTCCTAGGTCATGTCCAAGCCACCAAAGCCGGCTAAAATGTGAATAATCGACAACTAAAACTTGAATTGTATTCCTTCTTACTGGCTATTACTTCAACTTAGAAGCTTCTTCTGTGTTCTACTATGGTGCTTTTAGTGTCTCCGCATACCGCAGCACGCGACATAGCGTTGCAGACGATAAATGTAACCGTCTCAGAGTGAAAAGCGGCCAATGTGACGATCTGCCTTTAAGTCGATTCGATAACAAATGACGAAAACGGACGGATTTATCAGGTTTTTACTACATATGAACACTTTTCACATTCTCCCGTGCAACGCGGCTGCCAGTCCTCCTTTCATGTAAAATCTTATGGTCCCAGATCATGTCCAAGCCACCAAAGACGGCTAAAAAGTGAATAATCGACAACTAAAACTTCAATTGTACTACTTCTTACTGGCTATTACTTCAACTTAGAAGTTTCTTCTGTGTTCTACTATGGTGCTTTTAGTGTCTCCGCATA
Organism: Schistocerca gregaria; assembly: GCF_023897955.1. Classification (NCBI taxonomy): domain Eukaryota; kingdom Metazoa; phylum Arthropoda; class Insecta; order Orthoptera; family Acrididae; genus Schistocerca; species Schistocerca gregaria. The sequence continues at coordinate 654,019 of NW_026061780.1, read as the reverse complement.
CCGCAGCACGCGACATAGCTTTGCAGACGATAAATGTAACCGTCTCAGAGAGAAAAGCGGCCAATGTGACGATCTGGCTTTAAGTCGATTCGATAACAAATGACGAAAACGGACGGATTTATCAGGTTTTTACTACATATGAACACTTTTCACATTCTCCCGTGCAACGTGGCTGTTAGTCCTCCTTTCATGCAAAATCTTATGGTCCTAGGTCATGTCCAAGCCAACATAGCCGGCTAAAAAGTGAATAATCGACAACTAAAACTTCAATTGTACTACTTCTTACTGGCTATTGCTTCAACTTAGAAGCTTCTTCAGTGTTCTACTATGGTGCTTTTAGTGTCTCCGCATACCGCAGCACGCGACATAGCTTTGCAGACGATAAATGTAACCGTCTCAGAGAGAAAAGCGGCCAATGTGACGATCTGGCTTTAAGACGATTCGATAACAAATGACGAAAACGGACGGATTTCTCAGGTTTTTAATACATATGAACACTTTTCACATTCTCCCGTGCAACGCGGCTGTTAGTCCTCCTTTCATGAAAAATCGATTGGTCCTAGGTCATGTCCAAGCCACCAAAGCCGGCTAAAAAGTGAATAATCGACAACTAAAACTTCAATTGTACTACTTCTTACTGGCTACTGCTTCAACTTAGAAGCTTCTTCAGTGTTCTACTATGGTGCTTTTAGTGTCTCCGCATACCGCAGCACGCGACATAGCTTTGCAGACGATAAATGTAACCGTCTCAGAGAGAAAAGCGGCCAATGTGACGATCTGGCTTTAAGACGATTCGATAACAAATGACGAAAACGGACGGATTTATCAGGTTTTTACTACATATGAACACTTTTCACATTCTCCCGTGCAACGCGGCTGCTAGTCCTCCTTTCATGCAAAATCTTAAGGTCCTAGGTCATGTCCAAGCCACCAAAGCCGGCTAAAATGTGAATAATCGACAACTAAAACATGAATTGTATTCCTTCTTACTGGCTATTACTTCAACTTAGAAGCTTCTTCTGTGTTCTACTATGGTGCTTTTAGTGTCTCCGCATACCGCAGCACGCGACATAGCTTTGCAGACGATAAATGTAACCGTCTCAGAGTGAAAAGCGGCCAATGTGACGATCTGCCTTTAAGTCGATTCGATAACAAATGACGAAAACGGACGGATTTATCAGGTTTTTACTACATATGAACACTTTTCACTTTCTCCCGTGCAACGCGGCTGCCAGTCCTCCTTTCATGTAAAATCTTATGGTCCCAGATCATGTCCAAGCCACCAAAGACGGCTAAAAAGTGAATAATCGACAACTAAAACTTCAATTGTACTACTTCTTACTGGCTATTACTTCAACTTAGAAGCTTCTTCTGTGTTCTACTATGGTGCTTTTAGTGTTTCCGCATATTGCAGCACGCGACATTGCTTTGCAGACGATAAATGTAACCGTTTCAGAGAGTAGAGCGGCCAATGTGACTATGTGGCTTTAAGTCGATTCGATAACAAATGACGAAAACGGACGGATTTCTCAGGATTTTACTACATATCAACACTTTTCACATTCTCCCGTGCAACGCGTCTGCTAGTCCTCCTTTCATGCAAAATCGTATGGTCCTAGGTCATGTCCAAGCCACCAAAGCCGGCTAAAAAGTGAATAATCGACAACTAAAACTTGAATTGTACTACTTCTTACTGGCTATTACTTCAACTTTGAAGTTTCTTCTGTGTTCTACTATGGTGCTTTTAGTGTCTCCGCATACCGCAGCACGCGACATAGCTTTGCAGACGATAAATGTAACCGTCTCAGAGAGAAAAGCGGCCAATGTGACGATCTGGCTTTAAGTCGATTCGATAACAAATGACGAAAACGGACGGATTTCTCAGGTTTTTACTACATATGAACATTTTTCACATTCTCCCGTGCAACGTGGCTGTTAGTCCTCCTTTCATGCAAAATCTTATGGTCCTAGGTCATGTCCAAGCCAACATAGCCGGCTAAAAAGTGAATAATCGACAACTAAAACTTCAATTGTACTACTTCTTACTGGCTATTGCTTCAACTTAGAAGCTTCTTCAGTGTTCTACTATGGTGCTTTTAGTGTCTCCGCATACCGCAGCACGCGACATAGCTTTGCAGACGATAAATGTAACCGTCTCAGAGAGAAAAGCGGCCAATGTGACGATCTGGCTTTAAGTCGATTCGATAACAAATGACGAAAACGGACGGATTTCTCAGGTTTTTAATACATATGAACACTTTTCACATTCTCCCGTGCAACGCGGCTGTTAGTCCTCCTTTCATGAAAAATCGTATGGTCCTAGGTCATGTTCAAGCCACCAAAGCCGGCTAAAAAGTGAATAATCGACAACTAAAACTTCAATTGTACTACTTCTTACTGGCTACTGCTTCAACTTAGAAGCTTCTTCAGTGTTCTACTATGGTGCTTTTAGTGTCTCCGCATACCGCAGCACGCGACATAGCTTTGCAGACGATAAATGTAACCGTCTCAGAGAGAAAAGCGGCCAATGTGACGATCTGGCTTTAAGAAGATTCGATAACAAATGACGAAAACGAACGGATTTCTCAGGTTTTTACTACATATGAACACTTTTCACGTTCTCCCGTGCAACGCGGCTGTTAGTCCTCCTTGCATGCAAAATCTTATGGTCCTAGGTCATGTCCAAGCCACCAAAGCCGGCTAAAAAGTGAATAATCGACAACTAAAACTTCAATTGTACTACGTCTTACTGGCTATTGCTTCAACTTAGAAGCTTCTTCAGTGTTCTACTATGGTGCTTTTAGTGTCTCCGCATACTGCAGCACGCGACATAGCTTTGCAGACGATAAATGTAAACGTTTCAGAGAGTAGAGCGGCCAATGTGACTATGTGGCTTTAAGTCGATTCGATAACAAATGACGAAAACGGACGGATTTCTCAGGTTTTTACTACATATGAACACTTTTCACATTCTCCCGTGCAACGTGGCAGTTAGTCCTCCTTTCATGAAAACTCGTATGTTCCTAGGTCATGTCCAAGCCACCAAAGCCGGCTAAAAAGTGAATAATCGACAACTAAAACTTCAATTGTACTACTTCTTACTGGCTATTACTTCAACTTAGAAGCTTCTTCTGTGTTCTACTATGGTGCTTTTAGTGTTTCCGCATACTGCAGCACGCGACATTGCTTTGCAGACGATAAATGTAACCGTTTCAGAGAGTAGAGCGGCCAATGTGACTATGTGGCTTTAAGTCGATTCGATAACAAATGACGAAAACGGACGGATTTCTCAGGATTTTACTACATATCAACACTTTTCACATTCTCCCGTGCAACGCGTCTGCTAGTCCTCCTTTCATGCAAAATCTTATGGTCCTAGGTCATGTCCAAGCCACCAAAGCCGGCTAAAAAGTGAATAATCGACAACTAAAACTTGAATTGTACTACTTCTTACTGGCTATTACTTCAACTTTGAAGTTTCTTCTGTGTTCTACTATGGTGCTTTTAGTGTCTCCGCATACCGCAGCACGCGACGTAGCTTTGCAGACGATAAATGTAACCGTCTCAGAGAGAAAAGCGGCCAATGTGACGATCTGGCTTTAAGTCGATTCGATAACAAATGACGAAAACGGACGGATTTCTCAGGTTTTTACTACATATGAACACTTTTCACATTCTCCCTTGCAACGTGGCTGTTAGTCCTCCTTTCATGCAAAATCTTATGGTCCTAGGTCATGTCCAAGCCAACATAGCCGGCTAAAAAGTGAATAATCGACAACTAAAACTTCAATTGTACTACTTCTTACTGGCTATTGCTTCAACTTAGAAGCTTCTTCAGTGTTCTACTATGGTGCTTTTAGTGTCTCCGCATACCGCAGCACGCGACATAGCTTTGCAGACGATAAATGTAACCGTCTCAGAGAGAAAAGCGGCCAATGTGACGATCTGGCTTTAAGACGATTCGATAACAAATGACGAAAACGGACGGATTTCTCAGGTTTTTAATACATATGAACACTTTTCACATTCTCCCGTGCAACGCGGCTGTTAGTCCTCCTTTCATGAAAAATCGTATGGTCCTAGGTCATGTCCAAGCCACCAAAGCCGGCTAAAAAGTGAATAATCGACAACTAAAACTTCAATTGTACTACTTCTTACTGGCTACTGCTTCAACTTAGAAGCTTCTTCAGTGTTCTACTATGGTGCTTTTAGTGTCTCCGCATACCGCAGCACGCGACATAGCTTTGCAGACGATAAATGTAACCGTCTCAGAGAGAAAAGCGGCCAATGTGACGATCTGGCTTTAAGACGATTCGATAACAAATGACGAAAACGGACGGATTTCTCAGGTTTTTACTACATATGAACACTTTTCACATTCTCCCGTGCAACGCGGCTGTTAGTCCTCCTTGCATGCAAAATCTTATGGTCCTAGGTCATGTCCAAGCCACCAAAGCCGGCTAAAAAGTGAATAATCGACAACTAAAACTTCAATTGTACTACTTCTTACTGGCTATTGCTTCAACTTAGAAGCTTCTTCAGTGTTCTACTATGGTGCTTTTAGTGTCTCCGCATACCGCAGCACGCGACATAGCTTTGCAGACGATAAATGTAACCGTCTCAGAGAGAAAAGCGGCCAATGTGACGATCTGGCTTTAAGACGATTCGATAACAAATGACGAAAACGGACGGATTTCTCAGGTTTTTACTACATATGAACACTTTTCACATTCTCCCGTGCAACGCGGCTGTTAGTCCTCCTTTCATGCAAAATCTTATGGTCCTAGGTCATGTCCAAGCCACCAAAGCCGGCTAAAAAGTGAATAATCGACAACTAAAACTTCAATAGTACTACTTCTTACTGGCTATTGCTATAACTTAGAAGCTTCTTCAGTGTTCTACTATGGTGCTTTTAGTGTCTCCGCATACCGCAGCACGCGACATAGATTTGCGGACGATAAATGTAACCGTCTCAGAGAGAAGAGCAGCCAATGTGACGATCTGGCTTTAAGACGATTCGATAACAAATGACGAAAACGGACGGATTTCTCAGGTTTTTACTACATATGAACACTTTTCACATTCTCCGGTGCAACGTGGCTGCTAGTCTTCCTTTCTTGCAAAATTTTATGGTTTCACCTCATGTCCAAGCCACCAAAGCCGGCTAAAAAGTGAATAATCGGCAACTAAAACTTCAATTGTACTACTTCTTACTGGCTATTACTTCAACATAGAAGCTTCTTCAGTGTTCTACTATGGTGCTTTTAGTGTTTCCGCATAATGCAGCACGCGACATAGCTTTGTAGACGATAAATGTAACCGTTTTAGAGAGAAGAGCGACCAATGTGACGATCTGGCTTTAAGTCGATTCGATAACAAATGACGAAAACGGACGGATTTCTCAGGTTTTTACTACATATGAACACTTTTCACATTCTCCCGTGCAACGCGGCTGCTAGTCCTCCTTTCATGCAAAATCTTAAGGTCCTAGGTCATGTCCAAGCCACCAAAGCCGGCTAAAATGTGAATAATCGACAACTAAAACTTGAATTGTATTCCTTCTTACTGGCTATTACTTCAACTTAGAAGCTTCTTCTGTGTTCTACTATGGTGCTTTTAGTGTCTCCGCATACCGCAGCACGCGACATAGCGTTGCAGACGATAAATGTAACCGTCTCAGAGTGAAAAGCGGCCAATGTGACGATCTGCCTTTAAGTCGATTCGATAACAAATGACGAAAACGGACGGATTTATCAGGTTTTTACTACATATGAACACTTTTCACATTCTCCCGTGCAACGCGGCTGCCAGTCCTCCTTTCATGTAAAATCTTATGGTCCCAGATCATGTCCAAGCCACCAAAGACGGCTAAAAAGTGAATAATCGACAACTAAAACTTCAATTGTACTACTTCTTACTGGCTATTACTTCAACTTAGAAGTTTCTTCTGTGTTCTACTATGGTGCTTTTAGTGTCTCCGCATACCGCAGCACGCGACATAGCTTTGCAGACGATAAATGTAACCGTCTCAGAGAGAAAAGCGGCCAATGTGACGATCTGGCTTTAAGTCGATTCGATAACAAATGACGAAAACGGACGGATTTATCAGGTTTTTACTACATATGAACACTTTTCACATTCTCCCGTGCAACGTGGCTGTTAGTCCTCCTTTCATGCAAAATCTTATGGTCCTAGGTCATGTCCAAGCCAACATAGCCGGCTAAAAAGTGAATAATCGACAACTAAAACTTCAATTGTACTACTTCTTACTGGCTATTGCTTCAACTTAGAAGCTTCTTCAGTGTTCTACTATGGTGCTTTTAGTGTCTCCGCATACCGCAGCACGCGACATAGCTTTGCAGACGATAAATGTAACCGTCTCAGAGAGAAAAGCGGCCAATGTGACGATCTGGCTTTAAGACGATTCGATAACAAATGACGAAAACGGACGGATTTCTCAGGTTTTTAATACATATGAACACTTTTCACATTCTCCCGTGCAACGCGGCTGTTAGTCCTCCTTTCATGAAAAATCGATTGGTCCTAGGTCATGTCCAAGCCACCAAAGCCGGCTAAAAAGTGAATAATCGACAACTAAAACTTCAATTGCACTACTTCTTACTGGCTACTGCTTCAACTTAGAAGCTTCTTCAGTGTTCTACTATGGTGCTTTTAGTGTCTCCGCATACCGCAGCACGCGACATAGCTTTGCAGACGATAAATGTAACCGTCTCAGAGAGAAAAGCGGCCAATGTGACGATCTGGCTTTAAGACGATTCGATAACAAATGACGAAAACGGACGGATTTATCAGGTTTTTACTACATATGAACACTTTTCACATTCTCCCGTGCAACGCGGCTGCTAGTCCTCCTTTCATGCAAAATCTTAAGGTCCTAGGTCATGTCCAAGCCACCAAAGCCGGCTAAAATGTGAATAATCGACAACTAAAACATGAATTGTATTCCTTCTTACTGGCTATTACTTCAACTTAGAAGCTTCTTCTGTGTTCTACTATGGTGCTTTTAGTGTCTCCGCATACCGCAGCACGCGACATAGCTTTGCAGACGATAAATGTAACCGTCTCAGAGTGAAAAGCGGCCAATGTGACGATCTGCCTTTAAGTCGATTCGATAACAAATGACGAAAACGGACGGATTTATCAGGTTTTTACTACATATGAACACTTTTCACTTTCTCCCGTGCAACGCGGCTGCCAGTCCTCCTTTCATGTAAAATCTTATGGTCCCAGATCATGTCCAAGCCACCAAAGACGGCTAAAAAGTGAATAATCGACAACTAAAACTTCAATTGTACTACTTCTTACTGGCTATTACTTCAACTTAGAAGCTTCTTCTGTGTTCTACTATGGTGCTTTTAGTGTTTCCGCATACTGCAGCACGCGACATTGCTTTGCAGACGATAAATGTAACCGTTTCAGAGAGTAGAGCGGCCAATGTGACTATGTGGCTTTAAGTCGATTCGATAACAAATGACGAAAACGGATGGATTTCTCAGGATTTTACTACATATCAACACTTTTCACATTCTCCCGTGCAACGCGTCTGCTAGTCCTCCTTTCATGCAAAATCGTATGGTCCTAGGTCATGTCCAAGCCACCAAAGCCGGCTAAAAAGTGAATAATCGACAACTAAAACTTGAATTGTACTACTTCTTACTGGCTATTACTTCAACTTTGAAGTTTCTTCTGTGTTCTACTATGGTGCTTTTAGTGTCTCCGCATACTGCAGCACGCGACATAGCTTTGCAGACGATAAATGTAACCGTCTCAGAGAGAAAAGCGGCCAATGTGACGATCTGGCTTTAAGTCGATTCGATAACAAATGACGAAAACGGACGGATTTATCAGGTTTTTACTACATATGAACACTTTTCACATTCTCCCGTGCAACGTGGCTGTTAGTCCTCCTTTCATGCAAAATCTTATGGTCCTAGGTCATGTCCAAGCCAACATAGCCGGCTAAAAAGTGAATAATCGACAACTAAAACTTCAATTGTACTACTTCTTACTGGCTATTGCTTCAACTTAGAAGCTTCTTCAGTGTTCTACTATGGTGCGTTTAGTGTCTCCGCATACCGCAGCACGCGACATAGCTTTGCAGACGATAAATGTAACCGTCTCAGAGAGAAAAGCGGCCAATGTGACGATCTAGCTTTAAGTCGATTCGATAACAAATGACGAAAACGGACGGATTTCTCAGGTTTTTAATACATATGAACACTTTTCACATTCTCCCGTGCAACGCGGCTGTTAGTCCTCCTTTCATGAAAAATCGTATGGTCCTAGGTCATGTCCAAGCCACCAAAGCCGGCTAAAAAGTGAATAATCGACAACTAAAACTTCAATTGTACTACTTCTTACTGGCTACTGCTTCAACTTAGAAGCTTCTTCAGTGTTCTACTATGGTGCTTTTAGTGTCTCCGCATACCGCAGCACGCGACATAGCTTTGCAGACGATAAATGTAACCGTCTCAGAGAGAAAAGCGGCCAATGTGACGATCTGGCTTTAAGACGATTCGATAACAAATGACGAAAACGGACGGATTTCTCAGGTTTTTACTACATATGAACACTTTTCACATTCTCCCGTGCAACGCGGCTGCTAGTCCTCCTTTCATGCAAAATCTTAAGGTCCTAGGTCATGTCCAAGCCACCAAAGCCGGCTAAAATGTGAATAATCGACAACTAAAACATGAATTGTATTCCTTCTTACTGGCTATTACTTCAACTTAGAAGCTTCTTCTGTGTTCTACTATGGTGCTTTTAGTGTCTCCGCATACCGCAGCACGCGACATAGCGTTGCAGACGATAAATGTAACCGTCTCAGAGTGAAAAGCGGCCAATGTGACGATCTGCCTTTAAGTCGATTCGATAACAAATGACGAAAACGGACGGATTTCTCAGGTTTTTACTACATATGAACACTTTTAACATTCTCCCGTGCAACGCGGCTGCCAGTCCTCCTTTCATGTAAAATCTTATGGTCCCAGATCATGTCCAAGCCACCAAAGACGGCTAAAAAGTGAATAATCGACAACTAAAACTTCAATTGTACTACTTCTTACTGGCTATTACTTCAACTTAGAAGCTTCTTCTGTGTTCTACTATGGTGCTTTTAGTGTTTCCGCATACTTCAGCACGCGACATTGCTTTGCAGACGATAAATGTAACCGTTTCAGAGAGTAGAGCGGCCAATGTGACTATGTGGCTTTAAGTCGATTCGATAACAAATGACGAAAACGGACGGATTTCTCAGGATTTTACTACATATCAACACTTTTCACATTCTCCCGTGCAACGCGTCTGCTAGTCCTCCTTTCATGCAAAATCGTATGGTCCTAGGTCATGTCCAAGCCACCAAAGCCGGCTAAAAAGTGAATAATCGACAACTAAAACTTGAATTGTACTACTTCTTACTGGCTATTACTTCAACTTTGAAGTTTCTTCTGTGTTCTACTATGGTGCTTTTAGTGTCTCCGCATACCGCAGCACGCGACATAGCTTTGCAGACGATAAATGTAACCGTCTCAGAGAGAAAAGCGGCCAATGTGACGATCTGGCTTTAAGTCGATTCGATAACAAATGACGAAAACGGACGGATTTCTCAGGTTTTTACTACATATGAACATTTTTCACATTCTCCCGTGCAACGTGGCTGTTAGTCCTCCTTTCATGCAAAATCTTATGGTCCTAGGTCATGTCCAAGCCAACATAGCCGGCTAAAAAGTGAATAATCGACAACTAAATCTTCAATTGTACTACTTCTTACTGGCTATTGCTTCAACTTAGAAGCTTCTTCAGTGTTCTACTATGGTGCTTTTAGTGTCTCCGCATACCGCAGCACGCGACATAGCTTTGCAGACGATAAATGTAACCGTCTCAGAGAGAAAAGCGGCCAATGTGACGATCTGGCTTTAAGTCGATTCGATAACAAATGACGAAAACGGACGGATTTCTCAGGTTTTTAATACATATGAACACTTTTCACATTCTCCCGTGCAACGCGGCTGTTAGTCCTCCTTTCATGAAAAATCGTATGGTCCTAGGTCATGTCCAAGCCACCAAAGCCGGCTAAAAAGTGAATAATCGACAACTAAAACTTCAATTGTACTACTTCTTACTGGCTACTGCTTCAACTTAGAAGCTTCTTCAGTGTTCTACTATGGTGCTTTTAGTGTCTCCGCATACCGCAGCACGCGACATAGCTTTGCAGACGATAAATGTAACCGTCTCAGAGAGAGAAGCGGCCAATGTGACGATCTGGCTTTAAGACGATTCGATAACAAATGACGAAAACGAACGGATTTCTCAGGTTTTTACTACATATGAACACTTTTCACATTCTCCCGTGCAACGCGGCTGTTAGTCCTCCTTGCATGCAAAATCTTATGGTCCTAGGTCATGTCCAAGCCACCAAAGCCGGCTAAAAAGTGAATAATCGACAACTAAAACTTCAATTGTACTACTTCTTACTGGCTATTGCTTCAACTTAGAAGCTTCAACAGTGTTCTCCTATGGTGCTTTTAGTGTCCCCGCATACTGCAGCACGCGACATAGCTTTGCAGACGATAAATGTAAACGTTTCAGAGAGTAGAGCGGCCAATGTGACTATGTGGCTTTAAGTCGATTCGATAACAAATGACGAAAACGGACGGATTTCTCAGGTTTTTACTACATATGAACACTTTTCACATTCTCCGGTGCAACGTGGCTGCTAGTCTTCCTTTCATGCAAAATTTTATGGTTCCACCTCATGTCCAAGCCACCAAAGCCGGCTAAAAAGTGAATAATCGACAACTAAAACTTTAATCGTACTACTTCTTACTGGCTATTACTTCAACATAGAAGCTTCTTCAGTGTTCTACTATGGTGCTTTTAGTGTTTCCGCATAACGCAGCACGCGACATAGCGTTGTAGACGATAAATGTAACCGTTTCAGAGAGAAGAGCGGCCAATGTGACGATCTGGCTTTAAGTCGATTCGATAACAAATGACGAAAACGGACGGATTTCTCTGGTTTTTACTACATATGAACTCTTTTCACATTCTCCCGTGCAACGCGGCTGCTAGTCCTCCTTTCATGCAAAATCTTAAGGTCCTAGGTCATGTCCAAGCCACCAAAGAAGGCTAAAATGTGAATAATCGACAACTAAAACTTGAATTGTATTACTTCTTACTGGCTATTGCTTCAACTTAGAAGCTTCATCAGTGTTCTACTATGGTGCTTTTAGTGTCTCCGCATACTGCAGCACGCGACATAGCTTTGCAGACGATAAATGTAAACGTTTCAGAGAGTAGAGCGGCCAATGTGACTATGTGGCTTTAAGTCGATTCGATAACAAATGACGAAAACGGACGGATTTCTCAGGTTTTTACTACATATGAATACTTTTCACATTCTCCCGTGCAACGCGGCTGTTAGTCCTCCTTTCTTGAAAACTCGTATGGTCCTAGGTCATGTCCAAGCCACCAAAGCCGGCTAAAAAGTGAATAATCGACAACTAAAACTTCAATTGTACTACTTCTTACTGGCTATTACTTCAACTTAGAAGCTTCTTCTGTGTTCTACTATGGTGCTTTTAGTGTTTCCGCATACTGCAGCACGCGACATTGCTTTGCAGACGATAAATGTAACCGTTTCAGAGAGTAGAGCGGCCAATGTGACTATGTGGCTTTAAGTCGATTCGATAACAAATGACGAAAACGGACGGATTTCTCAGGATTTTACTACATATCAACACTTTTCACATTCTCCCGTGCAACGCGTCTGCTAGTCCTCCTTTCATGCAACATCTTATGGTCCTAGGTCATGTCCAAGCCACCAAAGCCGGCTAAAAAGTGAATAATCGACAACTAAAACTTGAATTGTACTACTTCTTACTGGCTATTACTTCAACTTTGAAGTTTCTTCTGTGTTCTACTATGGTGCTTTTAGTGTCTCCGCATACCGCAGCACGCGACTTAGCTTTGCAGACGATAAATGTAACCGTCTCAGAGAGAAAAGCGGCCAATGTGACGATCTGGCTTTAAGTCGATTCGATAACAAATGACGAAAACGGACGGATTTCTCAGGTTTTTACTACATATGAACATTTTTCACATTCTCCCGTGCAACGTGGCTGTTAGTCCTCCTTTCATGCAAAATCTTATGGTCCTAGGTCATGTCCAAGCCAACATAGCCGGCTAAAAAGTGAATAATCGACAACTAAAACTTCAATTGTACTACTTCTTACTGGCTATTGCTTCAACTTAGAAGCTTCTTCAGTGTTCTACTATGGTGCTTTTAGTGTCTCCGCATACCGCAGCACGCGACATAGCTTTGCAGACGATAAATGTAACCGTCTCAGAGAGAAAAGCGGCCAATGTGACGATCTGGCTTTAAGTCGATTCGATAACAAATGACGAAAACGGACGGATTTCTCAGGTTTTTAATACATATGAACACTTTTCACATTCTCCCGTGCAACGCGGCTGTTAGTCCTCCTTTCATGAAAAATCGTATGGTCCTAGGTCATGTCCAAGCCACCAAAGCCGGCTAAAAAGTGAATAATCGACAACTAAAACTTCAATTGTACTACTTCTTACTGGCTACTGCTTCAACTTAGAAGCTTCTTCAGTGTTCTACTATGGTGCTTTTAGTGTCTCCGCATACCGCAGCACGCGACATAGCTTTGCAGACGATAAATGTAACCGTCTCAGAGAGAGAAGCGGCCAATGTGACGATCTGGCTTTAAGACGATTCGATAACAAATGACGAAAACGGACGGATTTCTCAGGTTTTTACTACATATGAACACTTTTCACATTCTCCCGTGCAACGCGGCTGTTAGTCCTCCTTGCATGCAAAATCTTATGGTCCTAGGTCATGTCCAAGCCACCAAAGCCGGCTAAAAAGTGAATAATCGACAACTAAAACTTCAATTGTACTACTTCTTACTGGCTATTGCTTCAACTTAGAAGCTTCAACAGTGTTCTCCTATGGTGCTTTTAGTGTCCCCGCATACTGCAGCACGCGACATAGCTTTGCAGACGATAAATGTAAACGTTTCAGAGAGTAGAGCGGCCAATGTGACGATCTGGCTTTAAGTCGATTCGATAACAAATGACGAAAACGGACGGATTTCTCAGGTTTTTACTACATATGAACACTTTTCACATTCTCCGGTGCAACGTGGCTGCTAGTCTTCCTTTCATGCAAAATTTTATGGTTCCACCTCATGTCCAAGCCACCAAAGCCGGCTAAAAAGTGAATAATCGACAACTAAAACTTGAATCGTACTACTTCTTACTGGCTATTACTTCAACATAGAAGCTTCTTCAGTGTTTTACTATGGTGCTTTTAGTGTTTCCGCATAACGCAGCACGCGACATAGCGTTGTAGACGATAAATGTAACCGTTTCAGAGAGAAGAGCGGCCAATGTGACGATCTGGCTTTAAGTCGATTCGATAACAAATGACGAAAACGGACGGATTTCTCAGGTTTTTACTACATATGAACACTTTTCACATTCTCCCGTGCAACGCGGCTGCTAGTCCTCCTTTCATGCAAAATCTTAAGGTCCTAGGTCATGTCCAAGCCACCAAAGAAGGCTAAAATGTGAATAATCGACAACTAAAACTTGAATTGTATTACTTCTTACTGGCTATTGCTTCAACTTAGAAGCTTCATCAGTGTTCTACTATGGTGCTTTTAGTGTCTCCGCATACTGCAGCACGCGACATAGCTTTGCAGACGATAAATGTAAACGTTTCAGAGAGTAGAGCGGCCAATGTGACTATGTGGCTTTAAGTCGATTCGATAACAAATGACGAAAACGGACGGATTTCTCAGGTTTTTACTACATATGAATACTTTTCACATTCTCCCGTGCAACGCGGCTGTTAGTCCTCCTTTCTTGAAAACTCGTATGGTCCTAGGTCATGTCCAAGCCACCAAAGCCGGCTAAAAAGTGAATAATCGACAACTAAAACTTCAATTGTACTACTTCTTACTGGCTATTACTTCAACTTAGAAGCTTCTTCTGTGTTCTACTATGGTGCTTTTAGTGTTTCCGCATACTGCAGCACGCGACATTGCTTTGCAGACGATAAATGTAACCGTTTCAGAGAGTAGAGCGGCCAATGTGACTATGTGGCTTTAAGTCGATTCGATAACAAATGACGAAAACGGACGGATTTCTCAGGATTTTCTACATATCAACACTTTTCACATTCTCCCGTGCAACGCGTCTGCTAGTCCTCCTTTCATGCAACATCTTATGGTCCTAGGTCATGTCCAAGCCACCAAAGCCGGCTAAAAAGTGAATAATCGACAACTAAAACTTGAATTGTACTACTTCTTACTGGCTATTACTTCAACTTTGAAGTTTCTTCTGTGTTCTACTATGGTGCTTTTAGTGTCTCCGCATACCGCAGCACGCGACATAGCTTTGCAGACGATAAATGTAACCGTCTCAGAGAGAAAAGCGGCCAATGTGACGATCTGGCTTTAAGTCGATTCGATAACAAATGACGAAAACGGACGGATTTCTCAGGTTTTTACTACATATGAACACTTTTCACATTCTCCCTTGCAACGTGGCTGTTAGTCCTCCTTTCATGCAAAATCTTATGGTCCTAGGTCATGTCCAAGCCAACATAGCCGGCTAAAAAGTGAATATTCGACAACTAAAACTTCAATTGTACTACTTCTTACTGGCTATTGCTTCAACTTAGAAGCTTCTTCAGTGTTCTACTATGGTGCTTTTAGTGTCTCCGCATACCGCACCACGCGACATAGCTTTGCAGACGATAAATGTAACCGTCTCAGAGAGAAAAGCGGCCCATGTGACGATCTGGCTTTAAGACGATTCGATAACAAATGACGAAAACGGACGGATTTATCAGGTTTTTAATACATATGAACACTTTTCACATTCTCCCGTGCAACGCGGCTGTTAGTCCTCCTTTCATGAAAAATCGTATGGTCCTAGGTCATGTCCAAGCCACCAAAGCCGGCTAAAAAGTGAATAATCGACAACTAAAACTTCAATTGTACTACTTCTTACTGGCTACTGCTTCAACTTAGAAGCTTCTTCAGTGTTCTACTATGGTGCTTTTAGTGTCTCCGCATACCGCAGCACGCGACATAGCTTTGCAGACGATAAATGTAACCGTCTCAGAGAGAGAAGCGGCCAATGTGACGATCTGGCTTTAAGACGATTCGATAACAAATGACGAAAACGGACGGATTTCTCAGGTTTTTACTACATATGAACACTTTTCACATTCTCCGGTGCAACGTGGCTGCTAGTCTTCCTTTCATGCAAAATTTTATGGTTCCACCTCATGTCCAAGCCACCAAAGCCGGCTAAAAAGTGAATAATCGACAACTAAAACTTGAATTGTACTACTTCTTACTGGCTATTACTTCAACATAGAAGCTCCTTCAGTGTTCTACTATGGTGCTTTTAGTGTTTCCGCATAACGCAGCACGCGACATAGCGTTGTAGACGATAAATGTAACCGTTTCAGAGAGAAGAGCGGCCAATGTGACGATCTGGCTTTAAGTCGATTCGATAACAAATGACGAAAACGGACGGATTTCTCAGGTTTTTACTACATATGAACACTTTTCACATTCTCCCGTGCAACGCGGCTGCTAGTCCTCCTTTCATGCAAAATCTTAAGGTCCTAGGTCATGTCCAAGCCACCAAAGCCGGCTAAAATGTGAATAATCGACAACTAAAACTTGAATTGTATTACTTCTTACTGGCTATTACTTCAACTTAGAAGCTTCTTCTGTGTTCTACTATGGTGCTTTTAGTGTCTCTGCATACCGCAGCACGCGACATAGCGGTGCAGACGATAAATGTAACCGTCTTAGAGAGTAAAGCGGCCAGTGTGACGATCTGCCTTTAAGTCGATTCGATAACAAATGACGAAAACGGACGGATTTATCAGGTTTTTACCACATATGAACACTTTTCACATTCTCCCGTGCAACGCGGCTGTTAGTCCTCCTTTCATGCAAAATCTTATGGTCCTAGGTCATGTCCAAGCCAACAAAGCCGGCTAAAATGTGAATAATCGTCAACTAAAACTTCAATTTTACGACTTCTTACTGGCTATTGCTTCAACTTAGAAGCTTCTTCAGTGTTCTACTATAGAGCTTTTAGTGTCTCCGCATACCGCAGCACGCGACATAGCTTTGAAGACGATAAATGTAACCGTCTCAGAGAGAAAAGTGGCCAATGTGACGATCTGGCTTTAAGACGATTCGATAACAAATGACGAAAACGGACGGATTTCTCAGGTTTTTACTACATATGAACACTTTTCACATTCTCCGGTGCAACGTGGCTGCTAGTCTTCCTTTCATGCAAAATTTTATGGTTCCACCTCATGTCCAAGCAACTAATGCCGGCTAAAAAGTGAATAATCGACAACTAAAACTTCATTTGTACTACTTCTTACTGGCTATTACTTCAACATAGAAGCTTCTTCAGTGTTCTAGTATGGTTCTTTTAGTGTTTCCGCATAACGCAGCACGCGACATAGCTTTATAGACGATAAATGTAAACGTTTCAGAGAGAAGAGCGGCCAATGTGACGATCTGGCTTTAAGTCGATTCGATAACAAATGACGAAAACGGACGGATTTCTCAGGTTTTTACTACATATGAACACTTTTCACATTCTCCCGTGCAACGCGGCTGCTAGTCCTCCTTTCATGCAAAATCTTAAGGTCCTAGGTCATGTCCAAGCCACCAAAGCCGGCTAAAATGTGAATAATCGACAACTAAAACTTGAATTGTATTACTTCTTACTGGCTATTACTTCAACTTAGAAGCTTCTTCTGTGTTCTACTATGGTGCTTTTAGTGTCTCCGCATACCGCAGCACGCGACATAGTGTTGCAGACGATAAATGTAACATTCTCAGAGAGAAAAGCGGCCAATGTGACGATCTGCCTTTAAGTCGATTCGATAACAAATGACGAAAACGGACGGATTTCTCAGGTTTTTACTACATATGAACACTTTTCACATTCTCCGGTGCAACGTGGCTGCTAGTCTTCCTTTCATGCAAAATTTTATGGTTCCACCTCATGTCCAAGCCACCAAAGCCGGCTAAAAAGTGAATAATCGACAACTAAAACTTGAATTCTACTACTTCTTACTGGCTATTGCTTCAACTTAGAAGCTTCTTCTGTGTTCTACTATGGTGCTTTTAGTGTCTCCGCATACCGCAGCACGCGACATAGCTTTGCAGACGATAAATGTAACCGTCTCAGAGAGAAAAGCGGCCAATTTGACGATCTGGCTTTAAGTCGATTCGGTAACAAATGACGAAAACGGACGGATTCCTCAGGTTTTTACTACATATGAACACTTTTCACATTCTCCGGTGCAACGTGGCTGCTAGTCTTCCTTTCATGCAAAATTTTATGGTTCCACCTCATGTCCAAGCCACCAAAGCCGGCTAAAAAGTGAATAATCGACAACTAAAACTTCAATTGTACTACGTCTTACTGGCTATTGCTTCAACTTAGAAGCTTCTTCAGTGTTCTACTATGGTGCTTTTAGTGTCTCCGCATACTGCAGCACGCGACATAGCTTTGCAGACGATAAATGTAAACGTTTCAGAGAGTAGAGCGGCCAATGTGACTATGTGGCTGTAAGTCGATTCGATAACAAATGACGAAAACGGACGGATTTCTCAGGTTTTTACTACATATGAACACTTTTCACATTCTCCCGTGCAACGTGGCAGTTAGTCCTCCTTTCATGAAAACTCGTATGTTCCTAGGTCATGTCCAAGCCACCAAAGCCGGCTAAAAAGTGAATAATCGACAACTAAAACTTCAATTGTACTACTTCTTACTGGCTATTACTTCAACTTAGAAGCTTCTTCTGTGTTCTACTATGGTGCTTTTAGTGTTTCCGCATACTGCAGCACGCGACATTGCTTTGCAGACGATAAATGTAACCGTTTCAGAGAGTAGAGCGGCCAATGTGACTATGTGGCTTTAAGTCGATTCGATAACAAATGACGAAAACGGACGGATTTCTCAGGATTTTACTACATATCAACACTTTTCACATTCTCCCGTGCAACGCGTCTGCTAGTCCTCCTTTCATGCAAAATCTTATGGTCCTAGGTCATGTCCAAGCCACCAAAGCCGGCTAAAAAGTGAATAATCGACAACTAAAACTTGAATTGTACTACTTCTTACTGGCTATTACTTCAACTTTGAAGTTTCTTCTGTGTTCTACTATGGTGCTTTTAGTGTCTCCGCATACCGCAGCACGCGACGTAGCTTTGCAGACGATAAATGTAACCGTCTCAGAGAGAAAAGCGGCCAATGTGACGATCTGGCTTTAAGTCGATTCGATAACAAATGACGAAAACGGACGGATTTCTCAGGTTTTTACTACATATGAACACTTTTCACATTCTCCCTTGCAACGTGGCTGTTAGTCCTCCTTTCATGCAAAATCTTATGGTCCTAGGTCATGTCCAAGCCAACATAGCCGGCTAAAAAGTGAATAATCGACAACTAAAACTTCAATTGTACTACTTCTTACTGGCTATTGCTTCAACTTAGAAGCTTCTTCAGTGTTCTACTATGGTGCTTTTAGTGTCTCCGCATACCGCAGCACGCGACATAGCTTTGCAGACGATAAATGTAACCGTCTCAGAGAGAAAAGCGGCCAATGTGACGATCTGGCTTTAAGACGATTCGATAACAAATGACGAAAACGGACGGATTTCTCAGGTTTTTAATACATATGAACACTTTTCACATTCTCCCGTGCAACGCGGCTGTTAGTCCTCCTTTCATGAAAAATCGTATGGTCCTAGGTCATGTCCAAGCCACCAAAGCCGGCTAAAAAGTGAATAATCGACAACTAAAACTTCAATTGTACTACTTCTTACTGGCTACTGCTTCAACTTAGAAGCTTCTTCAGTGTTCTACTATGGTGCTTTTAGTGTCTCCGCATACCGCAGCACGCGACATAGCTTTGCAGACGATAAATGTAACCGTCTCAGAGAGAAAAGCGGCCAATGTGACGATCTGGCTTTAAGACGATTCGATAACAAATGACGAAAACGGACGGATTTCTCAGGTGTTTACTACATATGAACACTTTTCACATTCTCCCGTGCAACGCGGCTGTTAGTCCTCCTTGCATGCAAAATCTTATGGTCCTAGGTCATGTCCAAGCCACCAAAGCCGGCTAAAAAGTGAATAATCGACAACTAAAACTTCAATTGTACTACTTCTTACTGGCTATTGCTTCAACTTAGAAGCTTCTTCAGTGTTCTACTATGGTGCTTTTAGTGTCTCCGCATACTGCAGCACGCGACATAGCTTTGCAGACGATAAATGTAAACGTTTCAGAGAGAAGAGCGGCCAATGTGACGATCTGGCCTTAAGTCGATTCGATAACAAATGACGAAAACGGACGGATTTCTCAGGTTTTTACTACATATGAACACTTTTCACATTCTCCCGTGCAACTTGTCTGCTAGTCCTCCTTTCATGCAAAATCATGTGATCCTAGGTCATGTCCAAGCCACCGAAGCCGGCTAAAAAGTGAATAATCGACAACTAAAACTTCAATTTTACTACTTCTTACTGGCTATTGCTTCAACTTAGAAGCTTCTTCAGTGGTCTACTATGGTGCTTTTAGTGTCTCCGCATACCGCAGCACGCGACATAGAGTTGCAGACGATAAATGTAACCGTCTCAGAGAGAAAAGCGGCCAATGTGACGATCTGGCTTTAAGTCGATTCGATAACAAATGACGAAAACGGACGGATTTCTCAGGTTTTTACTACATATGAACACTTTTCACATTCTCCCGTGCAACGCAGCTGTTAGTCTTCCTTTCATGCAAAATCTTAAGGTTCCAACTCATGTCCAAGCCACAAAAGCCGGCTAAAAAGTGAATAATCGACAACTAAAACTTTAATTGTACTACTTCTTACTGGCTATTACTTCAACATAGAAGCTTCTTCTGTGTTCTACTATGGTGCTTTTAGTGTTTCCGCATACCGCAGCACGCGACATAGCTTTGCAGACGATAAATGTAACCGTTTCAGAGAGAAGAGGGGCCAATGTGACGATCTGGCCTTAAGTCGATTCGATAACAAATGACGAAAACAGACGGATATCTCAGGTTTTTACTACATATGAACACTTTTCACATTCTCCCGTGCAACGCGGCTGTTAGTCCTCCTTTCATGCAAAATCTTATGGTCCTAGGTCATGTCCAAGCCACCAAATCCGGCTAAAAAGTGAATAATCGACAACTAAAACTTCAATTTTACTACTTCTTACTGGCTATTGCTTCAACTTAGAAGCTTCTTCAGTGTTCTACTATGGTGCTTTTAGTGTCTCCGCATACCGCAGCACGCGACATAGCTTTGCAGACGATAAATGTAACCGTCTCAGAGAGAAAAGCGGCCAATGTGACGATCTGGCTTTAAGACGATTCGATAACAAATGACGAAAACGGACGGATTTCTCAGGTTTTTACTACATATGAACACTTTTCACATTCTCCCGTGCAACGCGGCTGTTAGTCCTCCTTTCATGCAAAATCTTATGGTCCTAGGTCATGTCCAAGCCACCAAAGCCGGCTAAAAAGTGAATAATCGACAACTAAAACTTCAATAGTACTACTTCTTACTGGCTATTGCTATAACTTAGAAGCTTCTTCAGTGTTCTACTATGGTGCTTTTAGTGTCTCCGCATACCGCAGCACGCGACATAGATTTGCGGACGATAAATGTAACCGTCTCAGAGAGAAGAGCAGCCAATGTGACGATCTGGCTTTAAGACGATTCGATAACAAATGACGAAAACGGACGGATTTCTCAGGTTTTTACTACATATGAACACTTTTCACATTCTCCGGTGCAACGTGGCTGCTAGTCTTCCTTTCATGCAAAATTTTATGGTTTCACCTCATGTCCAAGCCACCAAAGCCGGCTAAAAAGTGAATAATCGGCAACTAAAACTTCAATTGTACTACTTCTTACTGGCTATTACTTCAACATAGAAGCTTCTTCAGTGTTCTACTATGGTGCTTTTAGTGTTTCCGCATAATGCAGCACGCGACATAGCTTTGTAGACGATAAATGTAACCGTTTTAGAGAGAAGAGCGACCAATGTGACGATCTGGCTTTAAGTCGATTCGATAACAAATGACGAAAACGGACGGATTTCTCAGGTTTTTACTACATATGAACACTTTTCACATTCTCCCGTGCAACGCGGCTGCTAGTCCTCCTTTCATGCAAAATCTTAAGGTCCTAGGTCATGTCCAAGCCACCAAAGCCGGCTAAAATGTGAATAATCAACAACTAAAACTTGAATTGTATTCCTTCTTACTGGCTATTACTTCAACTTAGAAGCTTCTTCTGTGTTCTACTATGGTGCTTTTAGTGTCTCCGCATACCGCAGCACGCGACATAGCGTTGCAGACGATAAATGTAACCGTCTCAGAGTGAAAAGCGGCCAATGTGACGATCTGCCTTTAAGTCGATTCGATAACAAATGACGAAAACGGACGGATTTATCAGGTTTTTACTACATATGAACACTTTTCACAATCTCCCGTGCAACGCGGCTGCCAGTCCTCCTTTCATGTAAAATCTTATGGTCCCAGATCATGTCCAAGCCACCAAAGACGGCTAAAAAGTGAATAATCGACAACTAAAACTTCAATTGTACTACTTCTTACTGGCTATTACTTCAACTTAGAAGTTTCTTCTGTGTTCTACTATGGTGCTTTTAGTGTCTCCGCATACCGCAGCACGCGACATAGCTTTGCAGACGATAAATGTAACCGTCTCAGAGAGAAAAGCGGCCAATGTGACGATCTGGCTTTGAGTCGATTCGATAACAAATGACGAAAACGGACGGATTTATCAGGTTTTTACTACATATGAACACTTTTCACATTCTCCCGTGCAACGTGGCTGTTAGTCCTCCTTTCATGCAAAATCTTATGGTCCTAGGTCATGTCCAAGCCAACATAGCCGGCTAAAAAGTGAATAATCGACAACTAAAACTTCAATTGTACTACTTCTTACTGGCTATTGCTTCAACTTAGAAGCTTCTTCAGTGTTCTACTATGGTGCTTTTAGTGTCTCCGCATACCGCAGCACGCGACATAGCTTTGCAGACGATAAATGTAACCGTCTCAGAGAGAAAAGCGGCCAATGTGACGATCTGGCTTTAAGACGATTCGATAACAAATGACGAAAACGGACGGATTTCTCAGGTTTTTAATACATATGAACACTTTTCACATTCTCCCGTGCAACGCGGCTGTTAGTCCTCCTTTCATGAAAAATCGATTGGTCCTAGGTCATGTCCAAGCCACCAAAGCCGGCTAAAAAGTGAATAATCGACAACTAAAACTTCAATTGTACTACTTCTTACTGGCTACTGCTTCAACTTAGAAGCTTCTTCAGTGTTCCACTATGGTGCTTTTAGTGTCTCCGCATACCGCAGCACGCGACATAGCTTTGCAGACGATAAATGTAACCGTCTCAGAGAGAAAAGCGGCCAATGTGACGATCTGGCTTTAAGACGATTCGATAACAAATGACGAAAACGGACGGATTTATCAGGTTTTTACTACATATGAACACTTTTCACATTCTCCCGTGCAACGCGGCTGCTAGTCCTCCTTTCATGCAAAATCTTAAGGTCCTAGGTCATGTCCAAGCCACCAAAGCCGGCTAAAATGTGAATAATCGACAACTAAAACATGAATTGTATTCCTTCTTACTGGCTATTACTTCAACTTAGAAGCTTCTTCTGTGTTCTACTATGGTGCTTTTAGTGTCTCCGCATACCGCAGCACGCGACATAGCTTTGCAGACGATAAATGTAACCGTCTCAGAGTGAAAAGCGGCCAATGTGACGATCTGCCTTTAAGTCGATTCGATAACAAATGACGAAAACGGACGGATTTATCAGGTTTTTACTACATATGAACACTTTTCACTTTCTCCCGTGCAACGCGGCTGCCAGTCCTCCTTTCATGTAAAATCTTATGGTCCCAGATCATGTCCAAGCCACCAAAGACGGCTAAAAAGTGAATAATCGACAACTAAAACTTCAATTGTACTACTTCTTACTGGCTATTACTTCAACTTAGAAGCTTCTTCTGTGTTCTACTATGGTGCTTTTAGTGTTTCCGCATACTGCAGCACGCGACATTGCTTTGCAGACGATAAATGTAACCGTTTCAGAGAGTAGAGCGGCCAATGTGACTATGTGGCTTTAAGTCGATTCGATAACAAATGACGAAAACGGACGGATTTCTCAGGATTTTACTACATATCAACACTTTTCACATTCTCCCGTGCAACGCGTCTGCTAGTCCTCCTTTCATGCAAAATCGTATGGTCCTAGGTCATGTCCAAGCCACCAAAGCCGGCTAAAAAGTGAATAATCGACAACTAAAACTTGAATTGTACTACTTCTTACTGGCTATTACTTCAACTTTGAAGTTTCTTCTGTGTTCTACTATGGTGCTTTTAGTGTCTCCGCATACTGCAGCACGCGACATAGCTTTGCAGACGATAAATGTAACCGTCTCAGAGAGAAAAGCGGCCAATGTGACGATCTGGCTTTAAGTCGATTCGATAACAAATGACGAAAACGGACGGATTTATCAGGTTTTTACTACATATGAACACTTTTCACATTCTCCCGTGCAACGTGGCTGTTAGTCCTCCTTTCATGCAAAATCTTATGGTCCTAGGTCATGTCCAAGCCAACATAGCCGGCTAAAAAGAGAATAATCGACAACTAAAACTTCAATTGTACTACTTCTTACTGGCTATTGCTTCAACTTAGAAGCTTCTTCAGTGTTCTACTATGGTGCGTTTAGTGTCTCCGCATACCGCAGCACGCGACATAGCTTTGCAGACGATAAATGTAACCGTCTCAGAGAGAAAAGCGGCCAATGTGACGATCTAGCTTTAAGTCGATTCGATAACAAATGACGAAAACGGACGGATTTCTCAGGTTTTTAATACATATGAACACTTTTCACATTCTCCCGTGCAACGCGGCTGTTAGTCCTCCTTTCATGAAAAATCGTATGGTCCTAGGTCATGTCCAAGCCACCAAAGCCGGCTAAAAAGTGAATAATCGACAACTAAAACATGAATTGTATTCCTTCTTACTGGCTATTACTTCAACTTAGAAGCTTCTTCTGTGTTCTACTATGGTGCTTTTAGTGTCTCCGCATACCGCAGCACGCGACATAGCGTTGCAGACGATAAATGTAACCGTCTCAGAGTGAAAAGCGGCCAATGTGACGATCTGCCTTTAAGTCGATTCGATAACAAATGACGAAAACGGACGGATTTATCAGGTTTTTACTACATATGAACACTTTTAACATTCTCCCGTGCAACGCGGCTGCCAGTCCTCCTTTCATGTAAAATCTTATGGTCCCAGATCATGTCCAAGCCACCAAAGACGGCTAAAAAGTGAATAATCGACAACTAAAACTTCAATTGTACTACTTCTTACTGGCTATTACTTCAACTTAGAAGCTTCTTCTGTGTTCTACTATGGTGCTTTTAGTGTTTCCGCATACTTCAGCACGCGACATTGCTTTGCAGACGATAAATGTAACCGTTTCAGAGAGTAGAGCGGCCAATGTGACTATGTGGCTTTAAGTCGATTCGATAACAAATGACGAAAACGGACGGATTTCTCAGGATTTTACTACATATCAACACTTTTCACATTCTCCCGTGCAACGCGTCTGCTAGTCCTCCTTTCATGCAAAATCGTATGGTCCTAGGTCATGTCCAAGCCACCAAAGCCGGCTAAAAAGTGAATAATCGACAACTAAAACTTGAATTGTACTACTTCTTACTGGCTATTACTTCAACTTTGAAGTTTCTTCTGTGTTCTACTATGGTGCTTTTAGTGTCTCCGCATACCGCAGCACGCGACATAGCTTTGCAGACGATAAATGTAACCGTCTCAGAGAGAAAAGCGGCCAATGTGACGATCTGGCTTTAAGTCGATTCGATAACAAATGACGAAAACGGACGGATTTCTCAGGTTTTTACTACATATGAACACTTTTCACATTCTCCCGTGCAACGTGGCTGTTAGTCCTCCTTTCATGCAAAATCTTATGGTCCTAGGTCATGTCCAAGCCAACATAGCCGGCTAAAAAGTGAATAATCGACAACTAAAACTTCAATTGTACTACTTCTTACTGGCTATTGCTTCAACTTAGAAGCTTCTTCAGTGTTCTACTATGGTGCTTTTAGTGTCTCCGCATACCGCAGCACGCGACATAGCTTTGCAGACGATAAATGTAACCGTCTCAGAGAGAAAAGCGGCCAATGTGACGATCTGGCTTTAAGTCGATTCGATAACAAATGACGAAAACGGACGGATTTCTCAGGTTTTTAATACATATGAACACTTTTCACATTCTCCCGTGCAACGCGGCTGTTAGTCCTCCTTTCATGAAAAATCGTATGGTCCTAGGTCATGTCCAAGCCACCAAAGCCGGCTAAAAAGTGAATAATCGACAACTAAAACTTCAATTGTACTACTTCTTACTGGCTACTGCTTCAACTTAGAAGCTTCTTCAGTGTTCTACTATGGTGCTTTTAGTGTCTCCGCATACCGCAGCACGCGACATAGCTTTGCAGACGATAAATGTAACCGTCTCAGAGAGAGAAGCGGCCAATGTGACGATCTGGCTTTAAGACGATTCGATAACAAATGACGAAAACGGACGGATTTCTCAGGTTTTTACTACATATGAACACTTTTCACATTCTCCCGTGCAACGCGGCTGTTAGTCCTCCTTGCATGCAAAATCTTATGGTCCTAGGTCATGTCCAAGCCACCAAAGCCGGCTAAAAAGTGAATAATCGACAACTAAAACTTCAATTGTACTACTTCTTACTGGCTATTGCTTCAACTTAGAAGCTTCAACAGTGTTCTCCTATGGTGCTTTTAGTGTCCCCGCATACTGCAGCACGCGACATAGCTTTGCAGACGATAAATGTAAACGTTTCAGAGAGTAGAGCGGCCAATGTGACTATGTGGCTTTAAGTCGATTCGATAACAAATGACGAAAACGGACGGATTTCTCAGGTTTTTACTACATATGAACACTTTTCACATTCTCCGGTGCAACGTGGCTGCTAGTCTTCCTTTCATGCAAAATTTTATGGTTCCACCTCATGTCCAAGCCACCAAAGCCGGCTAAAAAGTGAATAATCGACAACTAAAACTTGAATCGTACTACTTCTTACTGGCTATTACTTCAACATAGAAGCTTCTTCAGTGTTCTACTATGGTGCTTTTAGTGTTTCCGCATAACGCAGCACGCGACATAGCGTTGTAGACGATAAATGTAACCGTTTCAGAGAGAAGAGCGGCCAATGTGACGATCTGGCTTTAAGTCGATTCGATAACAAATGACGAAAACGGACGGATTTCTCAGGTTTTTACTACATATGAACTCTTTTCACATTCTCCCGTGCAACGCGGCTGCTAGTCCTCCTTTCATGCAAAATCTTAAGGTCCTAGGTCATGTCCAAGCCACCAAAGAAGGCTAAAATGTGAATAATCGACAACTAAAACTTGAATTGTATTACTTCTTACTGGCTATTGCTTCAACTTAGAAGCTTCATCAGTGTTCTACTATGGTGCTTTTAGTGTCTCCGCATACTGCAGCACGCGACATAGCTTTGCAGACGATAAATGTAAACGTTTCAGAGAGTAGAGCGGCCAATGTGACTATGTGGCTTTAAGTCGATTCGATAACAAATGACGAAAACGGACGGATTTCTCAGGTTTTTACTACATATGAATACTTTTCACATTCTCCCGTGCAACGCGGCTGTTAGTCCTCCTTTCTTGAAAACTCGTATGGTCCTAGGTCATGTCCAAGCCACCAAAGCCGGCTAAAAAGTGAATAATCGACAACTAAAACTTCAATTGTACTACTTCTTACTGGCTATTACTTCAACTTAGAAGCTTCTTCTGTGTTCTACTATGGTGCTTTTAGTGTTTCCGCATACTGCAGCACGCGACATTGCTTTGCAGACGATAAATGTAACCGTTTCAGAGAGTAGAGCGGCCAATGTGACTATGTGGCTTTAAGTCGATTCGATAACAAATGACGAAAACGGACGGATTTCTCAGGATTTTACTACATATCAACACTTTTCACATTCTCCCGTGCAACGCGTCTGCTAGTCCTCCTTTCATGCAACATCTTATGGTCCTAGGTCATGTCCAAGCCACCAAAGCCGGCTAAAAAGTGAATAATCGACAACTAAAACTTGAATTGTACTACTTCTTACTGGCTATTACTTCAACTTTGAAGTTTCTTCTGTGTTCTACTATGGTGCTTTTAGTGTCTCCGCATACCGCAGCACGCGACATAGCTTTGCAGACGATAAATGTAACCGTCTCAGAGAGAAAAGCGGCCAATGTGACGATCTGGCTTTAAGTCGATTCGATAACAAATGACGAAAACGGACGGATTTCTCAGGTTTTTACTACATATGAACACTTTTCACATTCTCCCTTGCAACGTGGCTGTTAGTCCTCCTTTCATGCAAAATCTTATGGTCCTAGGTCATGTCCAAGCCAACATAGCCGGCTAAAAAGTGAATAATCGACAACTAAAACTTCAATTGTACTACTTCTTACTGGCTATTGCTTCAACTTAGAAGCTTCTTCAGTGTTCTACTATGGTGCTTTTAGTGTCTCCGCATACCGCACCACGCGACATAGCTTTGCAGACGATAAATGTAACCGTCTCAGAGAGAAAAGCGGCCCATGTGACGATCTGGCTTTAAGACGATTCGATAACAAATGACGAAAACGGACGGATTTATCAGGTTTTTAATACATATGAACACTTTTCACATTCTCCCGTGCAACGCGGCTGTTAGTCCTCCTTTCATGAAAAATCGTATGGTCCTAGGTCATGTCCAAGCCACCAAAGCCGGCTAAAAAGTGAATAATCGACAACTAAAACTTCAATTGTACTACTTCTTACTGGCTACTGCTTCAACTTAGAAGCTTCTTCAGTGTTCTACTATGGTGCTTTTAGTGTCTCCGCATACCGCAGCACGCGACATAGCTTTGCAGACGATAAATGTAACCGTCTCAGAGAGAGAAGCGGCCAATGTGACGATCTGGCTTTAAGACGATTCGATAACAAATGACGAAAACGGACGGATTTCTCAGGTTTTTACTACATATGAACACTTTTCACATTCTCCGGTGCAACGTGGCTGCTAGTCTTCCTTTCATGCAAAATTTTATGGTTCCACCTCATGTCCAAGCCACCAAAGCCGGCTAAAAAGTGAATAATCGACAACTAAAACTTGAATTGTACTACTTCTTACTGGCTATTACTTCAACATAGAAGCTCCTTCAGTGTTCTACTATGGTGCTTTTAGTGTTTCCGCATAACGCAGCACGCGACATAGCGTTGTAGACGATAAATGTAACCGTTTCAGAGAGAAGAGCGGCCAATGTGACGATCTGGCTTTAAGTCGATTCGATAACAAATGACGAAAACGGACGGATTTCTCAGGTTTTTACTACATATGAACACTTTTCACATTCTCCCGTGCAACGCGGCTGCTAGTCCTCCTTTCATGCAAAATCTTAAGGTCCTAGGTCATGTCCAAGCCACCAAAGCCGGCTAAAATGTGAATAATCGACAACTAAAACTTGAATTGTATTACTTCTTACTGGCTATTACTTCAACTTAGAAGCTTCTTCTGTGTTCTACTATGGTGCTTTTAGTGTCTCTGCATACCGCAGCACGCGACATAGCGTTGCAGACGATAAATGTAACCGTCTCAGAGAGTAAAGCGGCCAATGTGACGATCTGCCTTTAAGTCGATTCGATAACAAATGACGAAAACGGACGGATTTATCAGGTTTTTACCACATATGAACACTTTTCACATTCTCCCGTGCAACGCGGCTGTTAGTCCTCCTTTCATGCAAAATCTTATGGTCCTAGGTCATGTCCAAGCCAACAAAGCCGGCTAAAATGTGAATAATCGTCAACTAAAACTTCAATTGTACTACTTCTTACTGGCTATTGCTTCAACTTAGAAGCTTCTTCAGTGTTCTACTATAGAGCTTTTAGTGTCTCCGCATACCGCAGCACGCGACATAGCTTTGAAGACGATAAATGTAACCGTCTCAGAGAGAAAAGTGGCCAATGTGACGATCTGGCTTTAAGACGATTCGATAACAAATGACGAAAACGGACGGATTTCTCAGGTTTTTACTACATATGAACACTTTTCACATTCTCCGGTGCAACGTGGCTGCTAGTCTTCCTTTCATGCAAAATTTTATGGTTCCACCTCATGTCCAAGCAACTAATGCCGGCTAAAAAGTGAATAATCGACAACTAAAACTTCATTTGTACTACTTCTTACTGGCTATTACTTCAACATAGAAGCTTCTTCAGTGTTCTAGTATGGTTCTTTTAGTGTTTCCGCATAACGCAGCACGCGACATAGCTTTATAGACGATAAATGTAAACGTTTCAGAGAGAAGAGCGGCCAATGTGACGATCTGGCTTTAAGTCGATTCGATAACAAATGACGAAAACGGACGGATTTCTCAGGTTTTTACTACATATGAACACTTTTCACATTCTCCCGTGCAACGCGGCTGCTAGTCCTCCTTTCATGCAAAATCTTAAGGTCCTAGGTCATGTCCAAGCCACCAAAGCCGGCTAAAATGTGAATAATCGACAACTAAAACTTGAATTGTATTACTTCTTACTGGCTATTACTTCAACTTAGAAGCTTCTTCTGTGTTCTACTATGGTGCTTTTAGTGTCTCCGCATACCGCAGCACGCGACATAGCGTTGCAGACGATAAATGTAACATTCTCAGAGAGAAAAGCGGCCAATGTGACGATCTGCCTTTAAGTCGATTCGATAACAAATGACGAAAACGGACGGATTTCTCAGGTTTTTACTACATATGAACACTTTTCACATTCTCCGGTGCAACGTGGCTGCTAGTCTTCCTTTCATGCAAAATTTTATGGTTCCACCTCATGTCCAAGCCACCAAAGCCGGCTAAAAAGTGAATAATCGACAACTAAAACTTGAATTCTACTACTTCTTACTGGCTATTGCTTCAACTTAGAAGCTTCTTCTGTGTTCTACTATGGTGCTTTTAGTGTCTCCGCACACCGCAGCACGCGACATAGCTTTGCAGACGATAAATGTAACCGTCTCAGAGAGAAAAGCGGCCAATTTGACGATCTGGCTTTAAGTCGATTCGGTAACAAATGACGAAAACGGACGGATTCCTCAGGTTTTTACTACATATGAACACTTTTCACATTCTCCGGTGCAACGTGGCTGCTAGTCTTCCTTTCATGCAAAATTTTATGGTTCCACCTCATGTCCAAGCCACCAAAGCCGGCTAGAAAGTGAATAATCGACAACTAAAACTTCAATTGTACTACTTCTTACTGGCTATTACTTCAACTTAGAAGCTTCTTCTGTGTTCTACTATGGTGCTTTTAGTGTTTCCGCATAATGCAGCACGCGACATAGCTTTGTAGACGATAAATGTAAGCGTTTCAGAGAGAAGAGCGGCCAATGTGACGATCTGGCTTTAAGTCGATTCGATAACAAATGACGAAAACGGACGGATTTCTCAGGTTTTTACTACATATGAACACTTTTCACATTCTCCCGTGCAACGCGGCTGCTAGTCCTCCTTTCATGCAAAATCTTAAGGTCCTAGGTCATGTCCAAGCCACCAAAGCCGGCTAAAATGTGAATAATCGACAACTAAAACTTGAATTGTATTACTTCTTACTGGCTATTACTTCAACTTAGAAGCTTCTTCTGTGTTCTACTATGGTGCTTTTAGTGTCTCCGCATACCGCAGCACGCGACATAGCGTTGCAGACGATAAATGTAACCGTCTCAGAGTGAAAAGCGGCCAATGTGACGATCTGCCTTTAAGTCGATTCGATAACAAATGACGACAACGGACGGATTTATCAGGTTTTTACTACATATGAACACTTTTCACATTCTCCCGTGCAACGCGGCTGCCAGTCCTCCTTTCATGTAAAATCTTATGGTCCCAGGTCATGTCCAAGCCACCAAAGACGGCTAAAAAGTGAATAATCGACAACTAAAACTTCAATTGTACTACTTCTTACTGGCTATTACTTCAACTTAGAAGCTTCTTCTGTGTTCTACTATGGTGCTTTTAGTGTTTCCGCATACTGCAGCACGCGACATAGCTTTGCAGACGATAAATGTAACCGTTTCAGAGAGTAGAGCGGCCAATGTGACTATGTGGCTTTAAGTCGATTCGATAACAAATGACGAAAACGGACGGATTTCTCAGGTTTTTACTACATATGAACACTTTTCACATTCTCCCGTGCAACGCGGCTGTTAGTCCTCCTTTCATGCAAAACCTTATGGTCCTAGGTCATGTCCAAGCCAACAAAGCCGGCTAAAAAGTGAATAATCGACAACTAAAACTTCAATTGTACTACTTCTTACTGGCTACTGCTTCAACTTAGAAGCTTCTTCAGTGTTCTACTATGGTGCTTTTAGTGTCTCCGCATCCCGCAGCACGCGACATAGCTTTGCAGACGATAAATGTAACCGTCTCAGAGAGAAATGCGGCCAATGTGACGATCTGGCTTTAAGACGATTCGATAACAAATGACGAAAACGGACGGATTTCTCAGGTTTTTACTACATATGAACATTTTCACATTCTCCGCTGCAACGTGGCTGCTAGTCTTCCTTTCATGCAAAATTTTATGGTTCCACCTCATGTCCAAGCCACCAAAGCCGGCTAAAAAGTGAATAATCGACAACTAAAACTTCAATTGTACTACTTCTTACTGGCTATTGCTTCAACTTAGAAGCTTCTTCAGTGTTCTACTAAGGTGCTTTTAGTGTCTCCGCATACCGCAGCACGCGACATAGCTTTGGAGACGATAAATGTAACCGTCTCAGAGAGAAAAGCGGCCAATGTGACGATCTGGCTTTAAGTCGATTCGATAACAAATGACGAAAACGGACGGATTTCTCAGGTTTTTACTACATATGAACACTTTTCACATTCTCCCGTGCAACGCGGCTGTTAGTCCTCCTTTCATGCAAAATCTTATGGTCCTAGGTCATGTCCAAGCCACCAAAGCCGGCTAAAAAGTGAATAATCGACAACTAAAACTTCAATTGTACTACTTCTTACTGGCTATTGCTTCAACTTAGAAGCTTCTTCAGTGTTCTACTATGGTGCTTTTAGTGTCTCCGCATCCCGCAGCACGCGACTTAGCTTTGCAGACGATAAATGTAACCGTCTCAGAGAGAAATGCGGCCAATGTTACGATCTGGCTTTAAGACGATTCGATAACAAATGACGAAAACGGACGGATTTCTCAGGTTTTTACTACATATGAACACTTTTCACATTCTCCCGTGCAACGCGGCTGTTAGTCCTCCTTTCATGCAAAATCTTATGGTCCTAGGTCATGTCCAAGCCACCAAAGCCGGCTAAAAAGTGAATAATCGACAACTAAAACTTCAATTGTACTACTTCTTACTGGCTATTGCTTCAACTTAGAAGCTTCTTCAGTGTTCTACTATAGAGCTTTTAATGTCTCCGCATACCGCAGCACGCGACATAGCTTTGAAGACGATAAATGTAACCGTCTCAGAGAGAAAAGTGGCCAATGTGACGATCTGGCTTTAAGACGATTCGATAACAAATGACGAAAACGGACGGATTTCTCAGGTTTTTACTACATATGAACACTTTTCACATTCTCCGGTGCAACGTGGCTGCTAGTCTTCCTTTCATGCAAAATTTTATGGTTCCACCTCATGTCCAAGCAACTAATGCCGGCTAAAAAGTGAATAATCGACAACTAAAACTTCATTTGTACTACTTCTTACTGGCTATTACTTCAACATAGAAGCTTCTTCAGTGTTCTAGTATGGTTCTTTTAGTGTTTCCGCATAACGCAGCACGCGACATAGCTTTATAGACGATAAATGTAAACGTTTCAGAGAGAAGAGCGGCCAATGTGACGATCTGGCTTTAAGTCGATTCGATAACAAATGACGAAAACGGACGGATTTCTCAGGTTTTTACTACATATGAACACTTTTCACATTCTCCCGTGCAACGCGGCTGCTAGTCCTCCTTTCATGCAAAATCTTAAGGTCCTAGGTCATGTCCAAGCCACCAAAGCCGGCTAAAATGTGAATAATCGACAACTAAAACTTGAATTGTATTACTTCTTACTGGCTATTACTTCAACTTAGAAGCTTCTTCTGTGTTCTACTATGGTGCTTTTAGTGTCTCCGCATACCGCAGCACGCGACATAGTGTTGCAGACGATAAATGTAACATTCTCAGAGAGAAAAGCGGCCAATGTGACGATCTGCCTTTAAGTCGATTCGATAACAAATGACGAAAACGGACGGATTTCTCAGGTTTTTACTACATATGAACACTTTTCACATTCTCCGGTGCAACGTGGCTGCTAGTCTTCCTTTCATGCAAAATTTTATGGTTCCACCTCATGTCCAAGCCACCAAAGCCGGCTAAAAAGTGAATAATCGACAACTAAAACTTGAATTCTACTACTTCTTACTGGCTATTGCTTCAACTTAGAAGCTTCTTCTGTGTTCTACTATGGTGCTTTTAGTGTCTCCGCATACCGCAGCACGCGACATAGCTTTGCAGACGATAAATGTAACCGTCTCAGAGAGAAAAGCGGCCAATTTGACGATCTGGCTTTAAGTCGATTCGGTAACAAATGACGAAAACGGACGGATTCCTCAGGTTTTTACTACATATGAACACTTTTCACATTCTCCGGTGCAACGTGGCTGCTAGTCTTCCTTTCATGCAAAATTTTATGGTTCCACCTCATGTCCAAGCCACCAAAGCCGGCTAGAAAGTGAATAATCGACAACTAAAACTTCAATTGTACTACTTCTTACTGGCTATTACTTCAACTTAGAAGCTTCTTCTGTGTTCTACTATGGTGCTTTTAGTGTTTCCGCATAATGCAGCACGCGACATAGCTTTGTAGACGATAAATGTAAGCGTTTCAGAGAGAAGAGCGGCCAATGTGACGATCTGGCTTTAAGTCGATTCGATAACAAATGACGAAAACGGACGGATTTCTCAGGTTTTTACTACATATGAACACTTTTCACATTCTCCCGTGCAACGCGGCTGCTAGTCCTCCTTTCATGCAAAATCTTAAGGTCCTAGGTCATGTCCAAGCCACCAAAGCCGGCTAAAATGTGAATAATCGACAACTAAAACTTGAATTGTATTACTTCTTACTGGCTATTACTTCAACTTAGAAGCTTCTTCTGTGTTCTACTATGGTGCTTTTAGTGTCTCCGCATACCGCAGCACGCGACATAGCGTTGCAGACGATAAATGTAACCGTCTCAGAGTGAAAAGCGGCCAATGTGACGATCTGCCTTTAAGTCGATTCGATAACAAATGACGACAACGGACGGATTTATCAGGTTTTTACTACATATGAACACTTTTCACATTCTCCCGTGCAACGCGGCTGCCAGTCCTCCTTTCATGTAAAATCTTATGGTCCCAGGTCATGTCCAAGCCACCAAAGACGGCTAAAAAGTGAATAATCGACAACTAAAACTTCAATTGTACTACTTCTTACTGGCTATTACTTCAACTTAGAAGCTTCTTCTGTGTTCTACTATGGTGCTTTTAGTGTTTCCGCATACTGCAGCACGCGACATAGCTTTGCAGACGATAAATGTAACCGTTTCAGAGAGTAGAGCGGCCAATGTGACTATGTGGCTTTAAGTCGATTCGATAACAAATGACGAAAACGGACGGATTTCTCAGGTTTTTACTACATATGAACACTTTTCACATTCTCCCGTGCAACGCGGCTGTTAGTCCTCCTTTCATGCAAAATCTTATGGTCCTAGGTCATGTCCAAGCCAACAAAGCCGGCTAAAAAGTGAATAATCGACAACTAAAACTTCAATTGTACTACTTCTTACTGGCTACTGCTTCAACTTAGAAGCTTCTTCAGTGTTCTACTATGGTGCTTTTAGTGTCTCCGCATCCCGCAGCACGCGACATAGCTTTGCAGACGATAAATGTAACCGTCTCAGAGAGAAATGCGGCCAATGTGACGATCTGGCTTTAAGACGATTCGATAACAAATGACGAAAACGGACGGATTTCTCAGGTTTTTACTACATATGAACATTTTCACATTCTCCGCTGCAACGTGGCTGCTAGTCTTCCTTTCATGCAAAATTTTATGGTTCCACCTCATGTCCAAGCCACCAAAGCCGGCTAAAAAGTGAATAATCGACAACTAAAACTTCAATTGTACTACTTCTTACTGGCTATTGCTTCAACTGAGAAGCTTCTTCAGTGTTCTACTAAGGTGCTTTTAGTGTCTCCGCATACCGCAGCACGCGACATAGCTTTGGAGACGATAAATGTAACCGTCTCAGAGAGAAAAGCGGCCAATGTGACGATCTGGCTTTAAGTCGATTCGATAACAAATGACGAAAACGGACGGATTTCTCAGGTTTTTACCACATATGAACACTTTTCACATTCTCCCGTGCAACGCGGCTGTTAGTCCTCCTTTCATGCAAAATCTTATGGTCCTAGGTCATGTCCAAGCCACCAAAGCCGGCTAAAAAGTGAATAATCGACAACTAAAACTTCAATTGTACTACTTCTTACTGGCTATTGCTTCAACTTAGAAGCTTCTTCAGTGTTCTACTATGGTGCTTTTAGTGTCTCCGCATCCCGCAGCACGCGACTTAGCTTTGCAGACGATAAATGTAACCGTCTCAGAGAGAAATGCGGCCAATGTTACGATCTGGCTTTAAGACGATTCGATAACAAATGACGAAAACGGACGGATTTCTCAGGTTTTTACTACATATGAACACTTTTCACATTCTCCCGTGCAACGCGGCTGTTAGTCCTCCTTTCATGCAAAATCTTATGGTCCTAGGTCATGTCCAAGCCACCAAAGCCGGCTAAAAAGTGAATAATCGACAACTAAAACTTCAATTGTACTACTTCTTACTGGCTATTGCTTCAACTTAGAAGCTTCTTCAGTGTTCTACTATGGTGCTTTTAGTGTCTCCGCATCCCGCAGCACGCGACATAGCTTTGCAGACGATAAATGTAACCGTCTTAGAGAGAAATGCGGCCAGTGTGACGATCTGGCTCTAAGACGATTGGACAACAAATGACGAAAACGGACGGATTTCTCAGGTTTTTACTACATATGAACACTTTTCACATTCTCCGGTGCAACGTGGCTGCTAGTCTTCCTTTTATGCAAAATTTTATGGTTCCACCTCATGTCCAAGCCACCAAAGCCGGCTAAAAAGTGAATAATCGACAACTAAAACTTCAATTGTACTAATTCTTACTGGCTATTACTTCAACTTAGAAGCTTCTTCTGTGTTCTACTATGGTGCTTTTAGTGTTTCCGCATACTGCAGCACGCGACATAGCTTTGCAGACGATAAATGTAACCGTTTCAGGGAGTAGAGCGGCCAATGTGACTATGTGGCTTAAAGTCGATTCGATAACAAATGACGAAAACGGACGGATTTCTCAGGTTTTTACTACATATGAACACTTTTCACATTCTCCCGTGCAACGCGTCTGCTAGTCCTCCTTTCATGCAAAATCTTATGGTCCTAGGTCATGTCCAAGCCACCAAAGCCGGCTAAAAAGTGAATAATCGACAACTAAAACTTCAATTGTACTACTTCTTACTGGCTATTACTTCAACTTTGAAGTTTCTTCTGTGTTCTACTATGGTGCTTTTAGTGTCTCCGCATACCGCAGCACGCGACATAGCTTTGCAGACGATAAATGTAACCGTCTCAGAGAGAAAAGCGGCCAATGTGACGATCTGGCTTTAAGTCGATTCGATAACAAATGACGAAAACGGACGGATTTCTCAGGTTTTTACTACATATGAACACTTTTCACATTCTCCCGTGCAACGCGGCTGTTAGTCCTCCTTTCATGCAAAATCTTATGGTCCTAGGTCATGTCCAAGCCAACAAAGCCGGCTAAAAAGTGAATAATCGACAACTAAAACTTCAATTGTACTACTTCTTACTGGCTATTGCTTCAACTTAGAAGCTTCTTCAGTGTTCTACTATGGTGCTTTTAGTGTCTCCGCATACCGCAGCACGCGACATAGCTTTGGAGACGATAAATGTAACCGTCTCAGAGAGAAAAGCGGCCAATGTGACGATCTGGCTTTAAGACGATTCGATAACAAATGACGAAAACGGACGGATTTCTCAGGTTTTTAATACATATGAACACTTTTCACATTATCCCGTGCAACGCGGCTGATAGTCCTCCTTTCATGCAAAATCGTATGGTCCTAGGTCATGTCCAAGCCACCAAAGCCGGCTAAAAAGTGAATAATCGACAACTAAAACTTCAATTGTACTACTTCTTACTGGCTATTGCTTCAACTTAGAAGCTTCTTCAGTGTTCTACTATGGTGCTTTTAGTGTCTCCGCATACCGCAGCACGCGACATAGCTTTGCAGACGATAAATGTAACCGTCTCAGAGAGAAAAGCGGCCAATGTGATGATCTGGCTTTAAGACGATTCGATAACAAATGACGAAAACGGACGGATTTCTCAGGTTTTTACTACATATGAACACTTTTCACATTCTCCCGTGCAACGCGGCTGTTAGTCCTCCTTTCATGCATAATCTTATGGTCCTAGGTCATGTCCAAGCCACCAAAGCCGGCTAAAAAGTGAATAATCGACAACTAAAACTTCAATTGTACTACTTCTTACTGGCTATTGCTTCAACTTAGAAGCTTCGTCAGTGTTCTACTATGGTGCTTTTAGTGTCTCCGCATCCCGCAGCACGCGACATAGCTTTGCAGACGATAAATGTAACCGTCTCAGAGAGAAATGCGGCCAATGTGACGATCTGGCTTTAAGACGATTCGATAACAAATGACGAAAACGGACGGATTTCTCAGGTTTTTACTACATATGAACATTTTCACATTCTCCGCTGCAACGTGGCTGCTAGTCTTCCTTTCATGCAAAATTTTATGGTTCCACCTCATGTCCAAGCCACCAAAGCCGGCTAAAAAGTGAATAATCGACAACTAAAACTTCAATTGTACTACTTCTTACTGGCTATTGCTTCAACTTAGAAGCTTCTTCAGTGTTCTACTAAGGTGCTTTTAGTGTCTCCGCATACCGCAGCACGCGACATAGCTTTGGAGACGATAAATGTAACCGTCTCAGAGAGAAAAGCGGCCAATGTGACGATCTGGCTTTAAGTCGATTCGATAACAAATGACGAAAACGGACGGATTTCTCAGGTTTTTACTACATATGAACACTTTTCACATTCTCCCGTGCAACGCGGCTGTCAGTCCTCCTTTCATGCAAAATCTTATGGTCCTAGGTCATGTCCAAGCCACCAAAGCCGGCTAAAATGTGAATAATCGACAACTAAAACTTGAATTGTATTACTTCTTACTGGCTATTACTTCAACTTAGAAGCTTCTTCTGTGTTCTACTATGGTGCTTTTAGTGTCTCCGCATACCGCAGCACGCGACATAGCGTTGCAGACGATAAATGTAACCGTCTCAGAGTGAAAAGCGGCCAATGTGACGATCTGCCTTTAAGTCGATTCGATAACAAATGACGACAACGGACGGATTTATCAGGTTTTTACTACATATGAACACTTTTCACATTCTCCCGTGCAACGCGGCTGCCAGTCCTCCTTTCATGTAAAATCTTATGGTCCCAGGTCATGTCCAAGCCACCAAAGACGGCTAAAAAGTGAATAATCGACAACTAAAACTTCAATTGTACTACTTCTTACTGGCTATTACTTCAACTTAGAAGCTTCTTCTGTGTTCTACTATGGTGCTTTTAGTGTTTCCGCATACTGCAGCACGCGACATAGCTTTGCAGACGATAAATGTAACCGTTTCAGAGAGTAGAGCGGCCAATGTGACTATGTGGCTTTAAGTCGATTCGATAACAAATGACGAAAACGGACGGATTTCTCAGGTTTTTACTACATATGAACATTTTCACATTCTCCGCTGCAACGTGGCTGCTAGTCTTCCTTTCATGCAAAATTTTATGGTTCCACCTCATGTCCAAGCCACCAAAGCCGGCTACAAAGTGAATAATCGACAACTAAAACTTCAATTGTACTACTTCTTACTGGCTATTGCTTCAACTTAGAAGCTTCTTCAGTGTTCTACTATGGTGCTTTTAGTGTCTCCGCATCCCGCAGCACGCGACTTAGCTTTGCAGACGATAAATGTAACCGTCTCAGAGAGAAATGCGGCCAATGTTACGATCTGGCTTTAAGACGATTCGATAACAAATGACGAAAACGGACGGATTTCTCAGGTTTTTACTACATATGAACACTTTTCACATTCTCCCGTGCAACGCGGCTGTTAGTCCTCCTTTCATGCAAAATCTTATGGTCCTAGGTCATGTCCAAGCCACCAAAGCCGGCTAAAAAGTGAATAATCGACAACTAAAACTTCAATTGTACTACTTCTTACTGGCTATTGCTTCAACTTAGAAGCTTCTTCAGTGTTCTACTATGGTGCTTTTAGTGTCTCCGCATCCCGCAGCACGCGACATAGCTTTGCAGACGATAAATGTAACCGTCTCAGAGAGAAATGCGGCCAATGTGACGATCTGGCTTTAAGACGATTGGACAACAAATGACGAAAACGGACGGATTTCTCAGGTTTTTACTACATATGAACACTTTTCGCATTCTCCGGTGCAACGTGGCTGCTAGTCTTCCTTTCATGCAAAATTTTATGGTTCCACCTCATGTCCAAGCCACCAAAGCCGGCTAAAAAGTGAATAATCGACAACTAAAACTTCAATTGTACTACTTCTTACTGGCTATTACTTCAACTTAGAAGCTTCTTCTGTGTTCTACTATGGTGCTTTTAGTGTTTCCGCATACTGCAGCACGCGACATAGCTTTGCAGACGATAAATGTAACCGTTTCAGAGAGTAGAGCGGCCAATGTGACTATGTGGCTTAAAGTCGATTCGATAACAAATGACGAAAACGGACGGATTTCTCAGGTTTTTACTACATATGAACACTTTTCACATTCTCCCGTGCAACGCGTCTGCTAGTCCTCCTTTCATGCAAAATCTTATGGTCCTAGGTCATGTCCAAGCCACCAAAGCCGGCTAAAAAGTGAATAATCGACAACTAAAACTTCAATTGTACTACTTCTTACTGGCTATTACTTCAACTTTGAAGTTTCTTCTGTGTTCTACTATGGTGCTTTTAGTGTCTCCGCATACCGCAGCACGCGACATAGCTTTGCAGACGATAAATGTAACCGTCTCAGAGAGAAAAGCGGCCAATGTGACGATCTGGCTTTAAGTCGATTCGATAACAAATGACGAAAACGGACGGATTTCTCAGGTTTTTACTACATATGAACACTTTTCACATTCTCCCGTGCAACGCGGCTGTTAGTCCTCCTTCATGCAAAATCTTATGGTCCTAGGTCATGTCCAAGCCAACAAAGCCGGCTAAAAAGTGAATAATCGACAACTAAAACTTCAATTGTACTACTTCTTACTGGCTATTGCTTCAACTTAGAAGCTTCTTCAGTGTTCTACTATGGTGCTTTTAGTGTCTCCGCATACCGCAGCACGCGACATAGCTTTGGAGACGATAAATGTAACCGTCTCAGAGAGAAAAGCGGCCAATGTGACGATCTGGCTTTAAGACGATTCGATAACAAATGACGAAAACGGACGGATTTCTCAGGTTTTTAATACATATGAACACTTTTCACATTATCCCGTGCAACGCGGCTGTTAGTCCTCCTTTCATGCAAAATCGTATGGTCCTAGGTCATGTCCAAGCCACCAAAGCCGGCTAAAAAGTGAATAATCGACAACTAAAACTTCAATTGTACTACTTCTTACTGGCTATTGCTTCAACTTAGAATCTTCTTCAGTGTTCTACTATGGTGCTTTTAGTGTCTCCGCATACCGCAGCACGCGACATAGCTTTGCAGACGATAAATGTAACCGTCTCAGAGAGAAAAGCGGCCAATGTGATGATCTGGCTTTAAGACGATTCGATAACAAATGACGAAAACGGACGGATTTCTCAGGTTTTTACTACTTATGAACACTTTTCACATTCTCCCGTGCAACGCGGCTGTTAGTCCTCCTTTCATGCATAATCTTATGGTCCTAGGTCATGTCCAAGCCACGAAAGCCGGCTAAAAAGTGAATAATCGACAACTAAAACTTCAATTGTACTACTTCTTACTGGCTATTGCTTCAACTTAGAAGCTTCTTCAGTGTTCTACTATGGTGCTTTTAGTGTCTCCGCATACCGCAGCACGCGACATAGATTTGCAGACGATAAATGTAACCGTCTCAGAAAGAAAAGCAGCCAATGTGACGATCTGGCTTTAAGACGATTCGATAACAAATGACGAAAACGGACGGATTTCTCAGGTTTTTACTACATATGAACACTTTTCGCATTCTCCGGTGCAACGTGGCTGCTAGTCTCCCTTTCATGCAAAATTTTATGGTTCCACCTCATGTCCAAGCAACCAAAGCCGGCTAAAAAGTGAATAATCGACAACTAAAACTTCATTTGTACTACTTCTTACTGGCTATTACTTCAACATAGAAGCTTCTTCAGTGTTCTACTATGGTGCTTTTAGTGTTTCCGCATAACGCAGCACGCGACATAGCTTTGTAGACGATAAATGTAACCGTTTCAGAGAGAAGAGCGGCCAATGTGACGATCTGGCTTTAAGTCGATTCGATAACAAATGACGAAAACGGACGGATTTCTCAGGTTTTTACTACATATGAACACTTTTCACATTCTCCCGTGCAACGCGGCTGCTAGTCCTCCTTTCATGCAAAATCTTAAGGTCCTAGGTCATGTCCAAGCCACCAAAGCCGGCTAAAATGTGAATAATCGACAACTACAACTTGAATTGTATTACTTCTTACTGGCTATTACTTCAATTTAGAAGCTTCTTCTGTGTTCTACTATGGTGCTTTTAGTGTCTCCGCATCCCGCAGCACGCGACATAGCTTTGCAGACGATAAATGTAACCGTCTCAGAGAGAAATGCGGCCAATGTGACGATCTGGCTTTAAGACGATTCGATAACAAATGACCGAAACGGATGGATTTCTCAGGTTTTTACTACATATGAACACTTTTCACATTCTCCCGTGCAACGCGGCTGTTAGTCCTCCTTTCATGCAAAATCGTATGGTCCTAGGTCATGTCCAAGCCACCAAAGCCGGCTAAAAAGTGAATAATCGACAACTAAAACTTCATTTGTACTACTTCTTACTGGCTATTGCTTCAACTTAGAAGCTTCTTCAGTGTTCTACTATGGTGCTTTTAGTGTCTCCGCATCCCGCAGCACGCGACATAGCTTTGCAGACGATAAATGTAACCGTCTCAGAGAGAAATGCGGCCAATGTGACGATCTGGCTTTAAGACGATTCGATAACAAATGACGAAAACGGACGGATTTCTCAGGTTTTTACTACATATGAACACTTTTCACATTCTCCCGTGCAACGCGGCTGTTAGTCCTCCTTTCATGCAAAATCTTATGGTCCTAGGTCATGTCCAAGCCACCAAAGCCGGCTAAAAAGTGAATAATCGACAACTAAAACTTCAATTGTACTACGTCTTACTGGCTATTGCTTCAACTTAGAAGCTTCTTCAGTGTTCTACTATGGTGCTTTTAGTGTCTCCGCATCCCGCAGCACGCGACATAGCTTTGCAGACGATAAATGTAACCGTCTCAGAGAGAAATGCGGCCAATGTGACGATCAGGCTTTAAGACGATTCGATAACAAATGACGAAAACGGACGGATTTCTCAGGTTTTTACTACATATGAACACTTTTCACATTCTCCCGTGCAACGCGGCTGTTAGTCCTCCTTTCATGCAAAATCTTATGGTCCTAGGTCATGTCCAAGCCAACAAAGCCGGCTAAAAAGTGCATAATCGACAACTAAAACTTCAATTGTACTACTTCTTACTGGCTATTGCTTCAACTTAGAAGCTTCTTCAGTGTTCTACTATGGTGCTTTTAGTGTCTCCGCATACCGCAGCACGCGACATAGCTTTGGAGACGATAAATGTAACCGTCTCAGAGAGAAAAGCGGCCAATGTGACGATCTGGCTTTAAGACGATTCGATAACAAATGACGAAAACGGACGGATTTCTCAGGTTTTTAATACATATGAACACTTTTCACATTATCCCGTGCAACGCGGCTGATAGTCCTCCTTTCATGCAAAATCGTATGGTCCTAGGTCATGTCCAAGCCACCAAAGCCGGCTAAAAAGAGAATAATCGACAACTAAAACTTCAATTGTACTACTTCTTACTGGCTATTGCTTCAACTTAGAAGCTTCTTCAGTGTTCTACTATGGTGCTTTTAGTGTCTCCGCATACCGCAGCTCGCGACATAGCTTTGCAGACGATAAATGTAACCGTCTCAGAGAGAAAAGCGGCCAATGTGATGATCTGGCTTTAAGACGATTCGATAACAAATGACGAAAACGGACGGATTTCTCAGGTTCGTACTACATATGAACACTTTTCGCATTCTCCGGTGCAACGTGGCTGCTAGTCTTCCTTTCATGCAAAATTTTATGGTTCCACCTCATGTCCAAGCAACCAAAGCCGGCTAAAAAGTGAATAATCGACAACTAAAAGTTCATTTGTACTACTTCTTACTGGCTATTACTTCAACATAGAAGCTTCTTCAGTGTTCTACTATGGTGCTTTTAGTGTTTCCGCA
The DNA here is from genome assembly GCF_023897955.1 of Schistocerca gregaria. Taxonomy (NCBI): domain Eukaryota; kingdom Metazoa; phylum Arthropoda; class Insecta; order Orthoptera; family Acrididae; genus Schistocerca; species Schistocerca gregaria. The sequence continues at coordinate 610,027 of NW_026061780.1, read as the reverse complement.
TAACGCAGCACGCGACATAGCTTTGTAGACGATAAATGTAACCGTTTCAGAGAGAAGAGCGGCCAATGTGACGATCTGGCTTTAAGTCGATTCGATAACAAATGACGAAAACGGACGGATTTCTCAGGTTTTTACTACATATGAACACTTTTCACATTCTCCCGTGCAACGCGGCTGTTAGTCCTCCTTTCATGCAAAATCTTATGGTCCTAGGTCATGTCCAAGCCAACAAAGCCGGCTAAAAAGTGAATAATCGACAACTAAAACTTCAATTGTACTACTTCTTACTGGCTATTACTTCAACTTAGAAGCTTCTTCTGTGTTCTACTATGGTGCTTTTAGTGTTTCCGCATACTGCAGCACGCGACATAGCTTTGCAGACGATAAATGTAACCGTTTCAGAGAGTAGAGCGGCCAATGTGACTATGTGGCTTAAAGTCGATTCGATAACAAATGACGAAAACGGACGGATTTCTCAGGTTTTTACTACATATGAACACTTTTCACATTCTCCCGTGCAACGCGTCTGCTAGTCCTCCTTTCATGCAAAATCTTATGGTCCTAGGTCATGTCCAAGCCACCAAAGCCGGCTAAAAAGTGAATAATCGACAACTAAAACTTGAATTGTACTACTTCTTACTGGCTATTACTTCAACTTTGAAGTTTCTTCTGTGTTCTACTATGGTGCTTTTAGTGTCTCCGCATACCGCAGCACGCGACATAGCTTTGCAGACGATAAATGTAACCGTTTCAGAGAGAAAAGCGGCCAATGTGACGATCTGGCTTTAAGTCAATTCGATAACAAATGACGAAAACGGACGGATTTCTCAGGTTTTTACTACATATGAACACTTTTCACATTCTCCCGTGCAACGCGGCTGTTAGTCCTCCTTTCATGCAAAATCTTATGGTCCTAGGTCATGTCCAAGCCAACAAAGCCGGCTAAAAAGTGAATAATCGACAACTAAAACTTCAATTGTACTACTTCTTACTGGCTATTGCTTCAACTTAGAAGCTTCTTCAGTGTTCTACTATGGTGCTTTTAGTGTCTCCGCATACCGCAGCACGCGACATAGATTTGCAGACGATAAATGTAACCGTCTCAGAAAGAAAAGCAGCCAATGTGACGATCTGGCTTTAAGACGATTCGATAACAAATGACGAAAACGGACGGATTTCTCAGGTTTTTACTACATATGAACACTTTTCGCATTCTCCGGTGCAACGTGGCTGCTAGTCTTCCTTTCATGCAAAATTTTATGGTTCCACCTCATGTCCAAGCAACCAAAGCCGGCTAAAAAGTGAATAATCGACAACTAAAACTTCATTTGTACTACTTCTTACTGGCTATTACTTCAACATAGAAGCTTCTTCAGTGTTCTACTATGGTGCTTTTAGTGTTTCCGCATAACGCAGCACGCGACATAGCTTTGTAGACGATAAATGTAACCGTTTCAGAGAGAAGAGCGGCCAATGTGACGATCTGGCTTCAAGTCGATTCGATAACAAATGACGAAAACGGACGGATTTCTCAGGTTTTTACTACATATGAACACTTTTCACATTCTCCCGTGCAACGCGGCTGCTAGTCCTCCTTTCATGCAAAATCTTAAGGTCCTAGGTCATGTCCAAGCCACCAAAGCCGGCTAAAATGTGAATAATCGACAACTACAACTTGAATTGTATTACTTCTTACTGGCTATTACTTCAATTTAGAAGCTTCTTCTGTGTTCTACTATGGTGCTTTTAGTGTCTCCGCATACCGCAGCACGCGACATAGCGTTGCAGACGATAAATGTAACCGTATCAGAGAGAAAAGCGGCCAATGTGACGATCTGCCTTTAAGTCGATTCGATAACAAATGACGAAAACGGACGGATTTCTCAGGTTTTTACTACATATGAACACTTTTCACATTCTCCGGTGCAACGTGGCTGCTAGTCTTCCTTTCATGCAAAATTTTATGGTTCCACCTCATGTCCAAGCCACCAAAGCCGGCTAATAAGTGAATAATCGACAACTAAAACTTGAATTGTACTACTTCTTACTGGCTATTACTTCAACTTAGAAGCTTCTTCTGTGTTCTACTATGGTGCTTTTAGTGTCTCCGAATACCACAGCACGCGACATAGCGTTGCAGACGATAAATGTAACCGTCTCAGAGAGAAAAGCGGCCAATGTGACGTTCTGCCTTTAAGTCGATTCGTTAACAAATGACGAAAACGGACGGATTTATCAGGTTTTTACCACATATGAACACTTTTCACATTCTCCCGTGCAACGCGGCTGCCAGTCCTCCTTTCATGTAAAATCTTAAGGTCCCTTGTCATGTCCAAGCCACCAAAGCCGGCTAAAAAGTGAATAATCGCCAACTGAAACTTCAATTGTACTACTTCTTACTGGCTATTACTTCAACTTAGAAGCATCTTCTGTGTTCTTCTATGGTGCTTTTAGTGTCTCCGCATACTGCAGCACGCGACATAGCTTTGCAGACAATAAGTGTAACCTTCTCAGAGAGAAAGGCGGCAAATGTGACGATCTGGCTTTAAGTCGATTCGATAACAAATGACGAAAACGGACGGATTTCTCAGGTTTTTACTACACATGAACACTTTTCACATTCTCCCATGCAACGCGGCTGCTACTCCTCCTTTCATGCAAAATCGTAAGGTCCCAGGTCATGTCCAAGCCACCAAAGCCGGCTAAAAAGTGAATAATCGACAACTAAAACTTCAATTGTACTACTTCTTACTGGCTATTACTTCAACTTAGAAGCTTCTTCTGTGTTCTCCTATGGTGCTTTTAGTGTCTCCGCAGATCGCAGCACGCGACATAGCTTTGCAGACGATAAATGTAACCGTTTCAGAGAGAAGAGCGGCAAATGTGACGATCTGGCTTTAAGTCGATTCGATAACAAATGACGAAAACGGACGGATTTCTCAGGTTTTTACTACATATGAACACTTTTCACATTCTCCCGTGCAACGCGGCTGTTAGTCCTCCTTTCATGCAAAATCTTATGGTCCTAGGTCATGTCCAAGCCACCAAAGCCGGCTAAAAAGTGAATAATCGACAACTAAAACTTCAATTGTACTACTTCTTACTGGCTATTACTTCAACTTAGAAGCTTCTTCTGTGTTCTACTATGGTGCTTTTAGTGTCTCCGCATCCCGCAGCACGCGACATAGATTTGCAGACGATAAATGTAACCGTCTCAGAAAGAAAAGCAGCCAATGTGACGATCTGGCTTTAAGACGATTCGATAACAAATGACGAAAACGGACGGATTTCTCAGGTTTTTACTACATATGAACACTTTTCGCATTCTCCGGTGCAACGTGGCTGCTAGTCTTCCTTTCATGCAAAATTTTATGGTTCCACCTCATGTCCAAGCAACCAAAGCCGGCTAAAAAGTGAATAATCGACAACTAAAACTTCATTTGTACTACTTCTTACTGGCTATTACTTCAACATAGAAGCTTCTTCAGTGTTCTACGATGGTGCTTTTAGTGTTTCCGCATAACGCAGCACGCGACATAGCTTTGTAGACGATAAATGTAACCGTTTCAGAGAGAAGAGCGGCCAATGTGACGATCTGGCTTTAAGTCGATTCGATAACAAATGACGAAAACGGACGGATTTCTCAGGTTTTTACTACATATGAACACTTTTCACATTCTCCCGTGCAACGCGGCTGCTAGTCCTCCTTTCATGCAAAGTCTTAAGGTCCTAGGTCATGTCCAAGCCACCAAAGCCGGCTAAAATGTGAATAATCGACAACTACAACTTGAATTGTATTACTTCTCACTGGCTATTACTTCAATTTAGAAGCTTCTTCTGTGTTCTACTATGGTGCTTTTAGTGTCTCCGCATACCGCAGCACGCGACATAGCGTTGCAGACGATAAATGTAACCGTATCAGAGAGAAAAGCGTCCAATGTGACGATCTGCCTTTAAGTCGATTCGATAACAAATGACGAAAACGGACGGATTTCTCAGGTTTTTACTACATATGAACACTTGTCACACTCTCCGGTGCAACGTGGCTGCTAGTCTTCCTTTCATGCAAAATTTTATGGTTCCACCTCATGTCCAAGCCACCAAAGCCGGCTAATAAGTGAATAATCGACAACTAAAACTTGAATTGTACTACTTCTTACTGGCTATTGCTTCAACTTAGAAGCTTCTTCTGTGTTCTACTATGGTGCTTTTAGTGTCTCCGCATACCGCAGCACGCGACATAGATTTGCAGACGATAAATGTAACCGTCTCAGAAAGAAAAGCAGCCAATGTGACGATCTGGCTTTAAGACGATTCGATAACAAATGACAAAAACGGACGGATTTCTCAGGTTTTTACTACATATGAACACTTTTCGCATTCTCCGGTGCAACGTGGCTTCTAGTCTTCCTTTCATGCAAAATTTTATGGTTCCACCTCATGTCCAAGCAACCAAAGCCGGCTAAAAAGTGAATAATCGACAACTAAAACTTCATTTGTACTACTTCTTACTGGCTATTACTTCAACATAGAAGCTTCTTCAGTGTTCTACTACGGTGCTTTTAGTGTTTCCGCATAACGCAGCACGCGACATAGCTTTGTAGACGATAAATGTAACCGTTTCAGAGAGAAGAGCGGCCAATGTGACGATCTGGCTTTAAGTCGATTCGATAACAAATGACGAAAACAGACGGATTTCTCAGGTTTTTACTACATATGAACACTTTTCCCATTCTCCCGTGCAACGCGGCTGCTAGTCCTCCTTTCATGCAAAATCTTAAGGTCCTAGGTCATGGCCAAGCCACCAAAGCCGGCTAAAATGTGAATAATCGACAACTACAACTTGAATTGTATTACTTCTTACTGGCTATTACTTCAATTTAGAAGCTTCTTCTGTGTTCTACTATGGTGCTTTTAGTGTCTCCGCATACCGCAGCACGCGACATAGCGTTGCAGACGATAAATGTAACGGTATCAGAGAGAAAAGCGGCCAATGTGACGATCTGCCTTTAAGTCGATTCGATAAAAATGACGAAAACGGACGGATTTCTCAGGTTTTTACTACATATGAACACTTTTCACATTCTCCGGTGCAACGTGGCTGCTAGTCCTCCTTTCATGCAAAATTTTATGGTTCCACCTCATGTCCAAGCCACCAAAGCCGGCTAATAAGTGAATAATCGACAACTAAAACTTGAATTGTACCACTTCTTACTGGCTATTGCTTCAACTTAGAAGCTTCTTCTGTGTTCTACTATGGTGCTTTTAGTGTCTCCGCATACCGCAGCACGCGACATAGCTTTGCAGACGATAAATGTAACCGTTTCAGAGAGAAGAGCGGCCAATGTGACGATCTGGCTTTAAGTCGATTCGATAACAAATGACGAAAACGGACGGATTTCTCAGGTTTTTACTACATATGAACACTTTTCACATTCTCCCGTGCAACGCGGCTGCTAGTCCTCCTTTCATGCAAAATCTTAAGGTCCCTTGTCATGTCCATGCCACCAAAGCCGGCTAAAAAGTGAATAATCGCCAACTAAAACTTCAATTGTACTACTTCTTACTGGCTAATACTTCAACTTAGAAGCATCTTCTGTGTTCTTCTATGGTGCTTTTAGTGTTTCCGCATACTGCAGCACGCGACATAGCTTTGCAGACAATAAGTGTAACCTTCTCAGAGAGAAAGGCGGCAAATGTGACGATCTGGCTTTAAGTCGATTCGATAACAAATGACGAAAACGGACGGATTTCTCAGGTTTTTACTACACATGAACACTTTTCACATTCTCCCATGCAACGCGGCTGCTACTCCTCCTTTCATGCAAAATCGTAAGGTCCCAGGTCATGTCCAAGCCACCAAAGCCGGCTAAAAAGTGAATAATCGACAACTAAAACTTCAATTGTACTACTTCTTACTGGCTATTACTTCAACTTAGAAGCTTCTTCTGTGTTCTCCTATGGTGCTTTTAGTGTCTCCGCAGATCGCAGCACGCGACATAGCTTTGCAGACGATAAATGTAACCGTTTCAGGGAGAAGAGCGGCAAATGTGACGATCTGGCTTTAAGTCGATTCGATAACAAATGACGAAAACGGACGGATTTCTCAGGTTTTTACTACATATGAACACTTTTCACATTCTCCCGTGCAACGCGGCTGTTAGTCCTCCTTTCATGCAAAATCTTATGGTCATAGGTCATGTCCAAGCCACCAAAGCCGGCTAAAAAGAGAATAATCGACAACTAAAACATGAATTGTACTACTGCTTACTGGCTATTACTTCAACTTAGAAGCTTCTCCTGTGTTCTACTATGGTGCTTTTAGTGTTTCCGCATACCGCAGCACGCGACATAGCTTTGTAGACGATAAATGTAGCCGTTTCAGAGAGAAGAGGGGCCAATGTGACGATCTGACTTTAAGTCGATTCGATAACAAATGACGAAAACGGACGGATTTCTCAGGTTTTTACTACATATGAACACTTTTCACATTCTCCCGTGCAACGCGTCTGCTAGTCCTGCTTTCATGCAAAATCTTAAGGTCCTAGGTCATGTCCAAGCCACCAAAGCCGGCTAAATAGTGAATAATCGACAACTAAATTTGAATTGAAATACTTCTTACTGGCTATTACTTCAACTTAGAAGCTTCTTCAGTGTTCTACTATGGTGCTTTTAGTGTCTCCGCATACCGCAGCAGGCGACATAGATTTGCAGACGATAAATGTAACCGTCTCAGAGAGAAAAGCAGCCAATGTGACGATCTGGCTTTAAGACGATTTGATAACAAATGACGAAAACGATGGATTTCTCAGATTTTTACTACATGTGAACACTTTTCGCATTCTCCGGTGCAACGTGGCTGCTAGTCTTCCTTTCATGCAAAATTTTATGGTTCCACCTCATGTCCAAGCAACCAAAGCCGGCTAAAAAGTGAATAATCGACAACTAAAACTTCATTTGTACTACTTCTTACTGGCTATTAATTCAACATAGAAGCTTCTTCAGTGTTCTACTATGGTGCTCTTAGTGTTTCCGCATAACGCAGCACGCGACATAGCTTTGTAGACGATAAATGTAACCGTTTCAGAGAGAAGAGCGGCCAATGTGACGATCTGGCTTTAAGTCGATTCGATAACAAATGACGAAAACGGACGGATTTCTCAGGTTTTTACTACATATGAACACTTTTCACATTCTCCCGTGCAACGCGGCTGCTAGTCCTCCTTTCATGCAAAATCTTAAGGTCCTAGGTCATGTCCAAGCCACCAAAGCCGGCTAAAATGTGAATAATCGACAACTACAACTTGAATTGTATTACTTCTTACTGGTTTTTACTTCAATTTAGAAGCTTCTTCTGTGTTCTACTATGGTGCTTTTAGTGTCTCCGCATACCGCAGCACGCGACATAGCGTTGCAGACGATAAATGTAACCGTATCAGAGAGAAAAGCGGCCAATGTGACGATCTGCCTTTAAGTCGATTCGATAACAAATGACGAAAACGGACGGATTTCTCAGGTTTTTACTACATATGAACACTTTTCACATTCTCCGGTGCAACGTGGCTGCTAGTCTTCCTTTCATGCAGAATTTTATGGTTCCACCTCATGTCCAAGCAACCAAAGCCGGCTAAAAAGTGAATAATCGACAACTAAAACTTGAATTGTACTACTTCTTACTGGCTATTGCTTCAACTTAGAAGCTTCTTCAGTGTTCTACTATGGTGCTTTTAGTGTCTCCGCATACCGCAGCACGCGACATAGCGTTGCAGACGATAAATGTAACCGTCTCAGAGAGAAAAGCGGCCAATGTGACGTTCTGCCTTTAAGTCGATTCGTTAACAAATGACGAAAACGGACGGATTTATCAGGTTTTTACCACATATGAACACTTTTCACATTCTCCCGTGCAACGCGGCTGCTAGTCCTCCTTTCATGCAAAATCTTATGGTCCTAGGTCATGTCCAAACCACCAAAGCCCGCTAAAAAGTGAATAATCGACAACTAAAACTTCAATTGTACTACTTCTTACTGGCTATTGCTTCAACTTAGAAGCTTCTTCAGTGTTCTACTATGGTGCTTTTAGTGTCTCCGCATACCGCAGCACGCGACATAGATTTGCAGACGATAAATGTAACCGTCTCAGAAAGAAAAGCAGCCAATGTGACGATCTGGCTTTAAGACGATTCGATAACAAATGACAAAAACGCACGGATTTCTCAGGTTTTTACTACATATGAACACTTTTCGCATTCTCCGGTGCAACGTGGCTGCTAGTCTTCCTTTCATGCAAAATTTTATGGTTCCACCTCATGTCCAAGCAACCAAAGCCGGCTAAAAGTGAATAATTGACAACTAAAACTTCATTTATACTACTTCTTACTGTCTATTACTTCAACATAGAAGCTTCTTCAGTGTTCTACTACGGTGCTTTTAGTGTTTCCGCATAACGCAGCACGCGACATAGCTTTGTAGACGATAAATGTAACCGTTTCAGAGAGAAGAGCGGCCAATGTGACGATCTGGCTTTAAGTCGATTCGATAACAAATGACGAAAACGGACGGATTTCTCAGGTTTTTACTACATATGAACACTTTTCACATTCTCCCGTGCAACGCGGCTGCTAGTCCTCCTTTCATGCAAAATCTTAAGGTCCTAGGTCATGTCCAAGCCACCAAAGCCGGCTAAAATGTGAATAATCGACAACTACAACTTGAATTGTATTACTTCTTACTGGCTATTACTTCAATTTAGAAGCTTCTTCTGTGTTCTACTATGGTGCTTTTAGTGTCTCCGCACACCGCAGCACGCGACATAGCTTTGCAGACGATAAATGTAACCGTCTCAGAGAGAAAAGCGGCCAATGTGACGATCTGGCTTTAAGACGATTCGATAACAAATGACAAAAACGGACGGATTTCTCAGGTTTTTACTACATATGAACACTTTTCGCATTCTCCGGTGCAACGTGGCTGCTAGTATTCCTTTCATGCAAAATTTTATGGTTCCACCTCATGTCCAAGCCACCAAAGCCGGCTAAAAAGTGAATAATCGACAACTAAAACTTCATTTGTACTACTTCTTACTGGCTATTACTTCAACATAGAAGCTTCTTCAGTGTTCTACTACGGTGCTTTTAGTGTTTCCGCATAACGCAGCACGCGACATAGCTTTGTAGACGATAAATGTAACCGTTTCAGAGAGAAGAGCGGCCAATGTGACGATCTGGCTTTAAGTCGATTCGATAACAAATGACGAAAACGGACGGATTTCTCAGGTTTTTACTACATATGAACACTTTTCACATTCTCCCGTGCAACGCGGCTGCTAGTCCTCCTTTCATGCAAAATCTTAAGGTCCTAGGTCATGTCCAAGCCACCAAAGCCGGCTAAAATGTGAATAATCGACAACTACAACTTGAATTGTATTACTTCTTACTGGCTATTACTTCAATTTAGACGCTTCTTCTGTGTTCTACTATGGTGCTTTTAGTGTCTCCGCATACCGCAGCACGCGACATAGCGTTGCAGACGATAAATGTAACCGTATCAGAGAGAAAAGCGGCCAATGTGACGATCTGCCTTTAAGTCGATTCGATAAAAATGACGAAAACGGACGGATTTCTCAGGTTTTTACTACATATGAACACTTTTCACATTCTCCGGTGCAACGTGGCTGCTAGTCTTCCTTTCATGCAAAATTTTATGGTTCCACCTCATGTCCAAGCCACCAAAGCCGGCTAATAAGTGAATAATCGACAACTAAAACTTCAATTGTACTACTTCTTACTGGCTATTGCTTCAACTTAGAAGCTTCTTCAGTGTTCTACTATGGTGCTTTTAGTGTCACCGCATACCGCAGCACGCGACATAGCTTTGCAGACGATAAATGTAACCGTTTCAGAGAGAAGAGCGGCCAATGTGACGATCTGGCTTTAAGTCGATTCGATAACAAATGACGAAAACGGACGGATTTCTCAGGTTTTTACTACATATGAACACTTTTCACATTCTCCCGTGCAACGCGGCT